>NC_135531.1:197515770-197815979 GCF_045843805.1 Urocitellus parryii | reverse complement strand
AAAATTACATACAAGAGGAAGTGAGGGGTAAGGAAAGAATAATACAAGTGGAAGAAGTGTTTTACAGTAAAGGGGGTTGAGAGAAGAGGGGAGGGGAGGGGAGGGAAGGGGGGATAGTAGAGAATAGGATAGAGAGCAGAATTCATCAGACACTAGAATGGCAATATGTAAATCAATGGAAGTGTAATTGATGTAACTGATGTGATTCAGCAATCTGTATACGGGGTAAAAATGGGAGTTCATAACCCTTTTGAATCAAACTGTGAAATATATCAAAATAGATGTAATGTTTTGAACTACCAACAATAAAAAAAAATTATAAAAAAAAGAAAGTCCTTTTTCAGAAATAAACAATTAAAATATCTAGTGTTAGGAGTAACCCAAATGCAACTATTTTACTCCTTTGAAATGAAGGACAGTTTAAACCTAGCCTCTGTTCCACTCCCTTCCTGTTATAAAAAAAAATTGGAGAATTTGTTATGGTTATTTTGTATAAAATATAATCCAATTCCCCTTTAGGAGCTGTATATTTCATCCTGGAAATCAGATATGTTGAAGTGAATCCCATTAGCCTTAAAACAAAACAAAAAAAAAAAGCTTTCAAGAATGTTCACCAAACTGTTGAGATTATGATATTATCGTTTATATTTGCTTAAATTTCACCCATTAAAACAAAATAGCTAGAAGATAATGAGAAATTTGATAATTTTATATTTGTCCTTCAAGAAATGTAATTAAAGAAAGCTGAATTTCTCAACACATCTGGTGCAATAAAGCAAAGGTATGCTCAGAGTTAGACAATTAGTGTAATTATAAATGGCAAAAATAATAGATTTCATCTCTCCATACTGGAGAATAAATGTGTGGGTGTACGAATTTATGTTTATATATATATATCTTTGTATAAACATTTGATCAAGATTTGAGTAAATATAATATTTAAGTCTGTAATTTTGCTAAGTTGGTCAGAGCTATTGGGGATAAGAGATAATAATGTGTAGCCCCAATAAAGGGAGGGATTACTGTTTCGTCTTCTTTCTCTAGGAGAATCTTGGTAATCCATGTCAGCAGAGATATTTTTGAAGGACAAGTGAATGGGGTTATATCCAGTCACTAACTTACATGTACATCCCCAGTACATTCCACTGATGGTCTGGAAGGTGTTCTAAACTATCTTATCCTAAACATGTGTTATAATGTATTGGTAGGTAGTTACTTTAATCGATGCGTAAATGTCTCCTACTTACTTAGGTATAAATCCATTCCTGAAATATTTAATTTTTGAATTATACCTTGCTAACTAAAAGCATCCACACATTTTCAAGTCTGTAACATTTGAAATTGCTTAACAGAAATAACTTGTTCACCTGGCAAGATAATAGTGCCTTGTTAACTCTCAATTATCCACACTAATGGAAAGTAATCTGTCTGGGGAACTCCCCCCCCCCCACTGCCATAGAAATGTTAGAGGTCAGAAATGAAAGAGCCTGGGGACAGTCTCCAGGAAATGAGATTCTCAGGAAGACCCTGGGGATATGGCATATGAATTCAGTTTCTTATTTTGCATTCATCGATTAAAAATAAGAAGGGATGAAATTCTAGGTGTGTTTCCTCTGGCACAGATGACAATGGTTGCATTAGCACAGGGCATGCTGGTGGGGATACAACTACATAGTTGTAGCCTGGTAGAGAAGTCTGAAATCAAAGTGAGTTTTCCCTTCCATTTAGCCATTATCAAAGTACCTGTTATGTATTAGGGTTTCAGGGTGAAAGAAAAATGAGTTTCCTGCAATTCTATTGGTGACACTGAGAAAAGAATAAGAAATATTTATTAAGTACTATTTAAATAAATAGGGTTGGTTTTGTAGAGTTATTGCAGTGAAGGGACAACTTTGGTCAGCAGGTCAGGAAAAGTGTCAAGTACATGGAGACTGTTGAACTGATACCTTTATGCAAGTCATTGAAGGGTTTTCGGTAATTAAGTGACTTGACATTGTAATCATATTAAAATATTGCTAAGCCTTCCTTCTGGGGAGTGGTTGGATTGGAAAAGTTGGGGGGAAAAAGAGTTAAGTTACTAGGCTATTGCAGTATTCCAAAGAAAATGCCTACAATGAGAAGTAAATCCGTTGCTTTTCTGAGCCTGGGGGGCAAGAGCTATCCAGACCTGATGCACATGGGCCTTTGGGATGTGGCAACATGACCATTACAATGAAAACTGAAGTACATAAGGCTGTAGTGGGAAAATTAAGTGGAATATAGGGGCTAAGAAAAGCACAGTTTAAAAAGGAGAAATTAGTAGCAAAACCAAAATTGGGTTGCCTGGGGCGGTGGTTATGACCTTTGACTGTGCACGGGAATTATAGGGGATGTTTTAAAAATTCTGATGACTGACACTTCCCTGCCTCCCCCTGACCCTACAGCCCAAGATTCTGATTTATTTGGAGTGTGGACTAGACACTAACTTTTAAAAATGCACACAGGTCATCCTAATCCACAGCTACATGTGAACAGCACTATTTTGGGCAGGATGTGGGTAAGCCATAGGTGAAGGTAGGAGAGAAGGTGAACAAGCCAAGTAGGGCTCTGGATTGGGGGGCCCAAAAGAGTATTATCAAGGGCTTAAACAATTTCAAGACAGCTTTCAGATGTATAATTCTGAGGAAGAATTCTGCCTCCTTACTATGCCAGGCCTCTAGAGTCAAGCAAATGTTTGCCGTTTCTTACAAAAGATTTCTCCACTTTGGGGAGAAATATTTTACATTTATGTAAATAACACCTTTAAATTCTCTTCTGCCCTTTAAAAATTCTCCATGTACTTAGGAATGCATTTGTAACTACAGCACAAAAATTAAACTTCCTACATAAAGACATTTATGGATGCCATTAAATATAAAATTAGTATCGATTTGTAAATACTTAGGTCAAGACTAGTACTAATATAAAAACAAATTATATTCCTCTATTCCATATAAAATACCAGTTCAATTTGATTTTCACTGAGATTAATGTATATTGGGGAAAAGTCATAATCTGTAATTTGGTTTCCCACAAATTTATGAAGCCCATTTTAATCATTTACGAAGATTACTGTTTATTATGGAATTTGAAAATGTTGGAACAAAGATGACCATGTTCTAAATATAAAAGTTAATTTGAAACAATTTAAAATCACACAGAAGAAACTGCTCTGTAAATAAAAAAGTCAGTAGTGGTTGATGTTAAAATATGAAACTGTTGCATTTCTAATTTCCAAGGCTGTGAAAGCCCTGTGCTTCGATGTTTGCTAGCACGCATTCAAATCATTTTTCTCATCTTGAATTATTTATGTTTAAGATGAACTTTTTAATAAATAGCTTAGTAATGTATTTCTCTTTTCTAGATAGTCTGTTCAGGAGTAATTGGTCATGCAAATGCTTTGCAGTGGGGGGCCAGTGACAAAGGCAGAGCCCCCTGCATGTTGGCCAGCCAGAGTTTAGTTCTGCAGTATGCAGCCTTCTCTACTTAGAGTTTGCAAGGCAGCACTTCAGTCACTCATGACCCCCAGTCCTCCAAGATCTTCTATATAACTTCTTCAGTTGGTAAACTTTTCATTCACAGTGCTTCGTATTCAGCATTTTCTAAGACTATATTGATTAAAATAAAAAAGGCCTTTAGGAATTGTTTTCACTAAAGAGGAGCCCATAGCATTCATTTATTTAAAAATTTATTTTAATATTATAAACATAATGCTTCAATTGTATTTTATGCTTTGTATAATTTTAAAACTTTCAGATAAAACATCAAACTCACAGGGCATGTGACGAACACCTGAAATCCAGCAACTAGGGAGGTTGAGGCTGGATTGCAAGTTTGAGGCCATCCAATGAACACTAGTGAGACTGTCTCAAAATCAAAATAACAAAAAAAGTTGGAGATGTTTCTCAGCAGTAAATCACTTCTAAGGTCAATTTCTAGTGATGATGATGATGATGATAATAATAATAATAAAATAATATTGTACCAACTGAAAAAATAATTGAAAGATATACATACAAATTCCCTATGTTGATATTAATTCTAACGGAAGGAACCTAAAGATAGATATGTTTAATTTATTTTCTGATGATATGTTTAATTTATTTTCTGATGTGTTAATATTTCATTCTAATTTTTTATTGTATTAAATATAGAAAACACAAAATAAACCATTTTATCTTTATTTAGAAAATAAAATAACATTTAAATATGTTTACTTAAAGGCTTAAAATTTTAATGATTGGCAAATAATCTTAATTTGTGAAGGAAAGAAATACTCTAAAATTTTTATCATGAAATAGATTTAAAATTATGAAAACACCTCATTTCTTAATCTCTGTGTAGGATATAATTCACTGTTTTTCTAATGAATATTTCATAATAGTACTTATATTTCCTATAAAGAAAGTAGATAAAAGACTAATGAAATTAATAAAGTTTTGAGTGCCTTCATGCAACATAATTTAAAAGTTTTATTTTTTCAAAACAAATCTAGCATCTTATTTATTCCAAGATACATTAGTGTATTTGAACTATTGCAACCAAGTAGTAAAATAGAAAGTGTATATGCTTTGGGAAAGTGTGCAGGTTTTCTTTTTGTTTTGTTCTTTTGAAGTGTGCATATAGTAATAAAATACTGAGAGATGCTTTCCTCAAGTACTAGCAGTGCTGTCTAGAGGCAAGAAGAGATAAAAAGCTCTCTTTTCCCTTTTTGGTTTCAAAGGGAATATGCTATAAAAAGTCTGGATTGTGAATGAATATCCAACTTCTGTCCTTGAGTATCGGAAATAGTTGGAAAGCAAAGGGGTATCTGATATCACCTAAAAATTATTTTTAATCAAAAGCATCTTTCTAGAAATAGAAGGGTAATTATCATCACAGGAGGAGCTAGGGCATCTTGCAGTTGGTCTCAGCATGAATTTAAGAATTATGGAAAAGAATCTCCCAATGAGACTAGCCCCCAAGCTATTATGCATATGGGGATTCCATGAAAAGAGTGAATACTCCACTCTGAAAATGAGTATGTGACAGTGCATGTCTGCCGAGAAATATACCAAACATGTAGCTGTTCTTAAGAATAAGTGAAGAACCATTATGACACTGTAATCACTGCACTGAGTCCTGCATTGCTTTGGACAAGTTAAACTGGTTTTGTAGTTTACCAGTGCTTGGCCTCCAAGTCATTAATTCAAGATCATGGGTGTTGCCTAGTATCTTCAGGTCATACTTCATGGTACTGAAAGATTTCCTCTAACTTCTTTCTGGTTTTGATAGTAACCAATTTCTCAGGCATCTAGGCATTATTATTAATGTTTCCTCCAATGCCCAATACAATTTAGCACAAGTAGAACTATGCTGTGTGTATGCATGTGCGTGTGCATGCATGCACTCATGCACACTTCACCAAATTTTCCTTCATATGTCCCATTCTCTATAGATCTGGCTCAGTGTCATTCTCCACAGTTACCCTTTTATTCTTCCTCTTACCACCTCATTGAAAAACTTGCCTGTGTAAACATCAACCGAAAATATGCACATGCCTCTCAAACAAGATATCTAACTTGTGGTGGGCTGTGGTTTTGGAGAATACTGTTAAGTTTGGATTGGCAAGAACTCCTTCCAACTTTAGACCTTCTATCACTGACCCACAATTGTTATCCACTGTGTACTCAAAAATAGTGCTATTTCTTTGAAGTGTGAAAATGGGCCTCAGGCACATCAGATAACAACTCTGGATTGTGTTGCTTTCATCTAGGAAATAGAGGTCAGTCCTCTTCTCTAAATTAATGTGTTTATGTCAATAAAGAGAATTGAAGTAAATCTGGGACAATAGAATGCCCTTTATAAATTATTACACATTCATAGATAAGAAAATCTGGTTGAAAATTTGAAAGGCCTTCTTTCCCATATTAAGAATGAATGGAAATCAAGATCTTTGTGCTCATTTCAAAAATTTCCCAACTGTATAATGAAAGAATAAAAACAAAATTCTTCCTTTTGTAATATTTGGTTAGTTACTATAAAGGACCACATCATTTTTCATGTAAAGTAAAATTAATTCTTTACCAAACTTGCTCTATAAAATTATCTCCATCCCTGTCTCATATTGAATACAGTTTTAGAGAAAAAAATAAGCCTCAAGATTTGAGCATAAGGGCTTGTGCATTCATGTCTGTGTTGGAATTTTTCTTTTTCTTGAAGAGTGCAGAAGCCCCTGAGCAGAAGGAAAGGCCACTGTTTCTGAGAGATAATGAATTATGGTACCCAGGCAGAAGTGACTTCAGCAATTTGTTCAACTCCCAGAAGTCAGGGCTTCCAGAAGCCTTTAATGTTTGTTTCTGTGAGGTCTACAGCCCAAGGACTACTTCTTTGTAAGAGGCCAGAGCACTTCCACCATGCGAACCTAATATAACCTCCCTTTCCATAATAAAGCAGCATGTGCAATATAAAACTGTCACCAGCACATGTGGTCTTTTTCCAGGGATGCTACAGAAAACCAAAGCATAAAAGCTAAACTCGAGAATGATATCAAAAGTATGTTGTCTGCTGTGAGGTATGTGGGGACATAGAATTTCTTTCATCACACACCATCTATAGGCACCCATGATCAGATCTGGTGCCACATCAAGTTGGACAAATGAGTGATATCCCCAAAACAACACTCCATTCATTGAAATATCTTCTCCTGCTATAATAATGGGACATACAAATTAGGAAATTTGTGTTAGAAAATGTATTTAGAGAGTTATAAAAAAATTCTCACACAAAATAACAAAGCATTAATACTATATGCTTATTTATTGACTTGGATCTTTTACGTATATTTCAAGATTTAAAGATTCTATAAGAGGTGTTATGATTTTTACTTAAAAAAAATTTTTCCAAGGTCACATGTAGATCTGTACCAGCGCTTTGGGAATAGGAATTATGTGCATCTAGGCCTGTGAAATTGGCATGGGAACATTACAATTATAAATTAGCTTTGGTATTTCAGAAACTTCTTACTTTTAAACCGAATTGTGCTGTGCACCTTTCTGTATTGCAGAGTGATTATGAATTTGTACCTTGGAAATAAACTGCTAGTTACTATTACTTTAATAATAGTGGTTCAATCATTAATCCAGAAGATGTCATCCACCTTAGTGACTTCATTTATAAAACTGGATGATAGTAGAAACTACTTCATAATCTCCTTGTCGTGAAGTTAAATGAGGTCATACAAGTAAAGCTACAAATGTTATATACAACAGACATCAATAAATATATTATCTGATGATAAAGGAAGGTTCTATAATACTTCCTTTTAAAATACATTTAGAAAACTGCATTTAAATAAATGCTTTTAACAAAGTTGTAATCAGTCATATACAGTTCACGACTAATTTTACAATTAATTGATACATAACTATTTTTCATTTTCTTATATAATCTGATAACTTTCCTGCACCACCAAATATCAGATGGCATAAAACAATTTTGCTTAGTTTGTGGAAGAGGGTTTTTAGAGTGGTTATAACATTTCTTTTTACATATGTAATGCAGCTTAAGAGCTTTGGGCATACTTTTTTTTTTTTTTTTTTTTTGTATTTGGGATGTAGTTTTTCTTTGACTCCTGTATGAACTTGTCATAATTTATCTTAAGGCTTGTGTTTATGTATCTTTCATATTCTCTACATCATTGTTTGGGTTCCACTTACTGTTTAAATAAATCTTTTGCAACATTCTATCCTGACTCAACTATCAAGGACAAACTAAGAATATGTTTTCCTTGCTTGAAATAGATTTTTTTAAATAGGTTTTTTTTTAGTTGTAAGTGGACACAATACCTTTATTTTATTTATTTATATGTAGTGCTGAGGATCGAACCCAGTGCCTCACATGTGCAAGCATTCTATCACTGAGCTACAACACCAGCCCCTTCCTTGAAATAGATTTTATCCCCATCTAAACAAACATTTGTCTTTTCAGGATTTTTTTTCATATGAGAGATACTCATAAAAAAATTATATCCAATGCTTTTAAGCAACTGTGATATAATTGGGGTTATGTTTATTTGGTGAGGAGAGCAGCAAGGAATGTCATTTATATCTATTTTGGTATTCATGACTTAAGGGTATTTATCACACATTTATGTGTTTCAATTGTATATTTCTTATGTGTTGTCTGGTCTTTAGCAGTATTTTTAAAATCATAGTTCTATTATTCAGTATACTGGCTAACGTCCCAATGTTATATTTTTGCAAATTTCATCAGCATATTCTTATATCCCCATCCATGTTCTTAATAAGTGTATTATGCTGATTAGTCTGAATTATAAGCCATGAAGGGCACCACCTAGGGAGCTCCACCCTCCCCATTGTCCTTATCCCAGACTGTTGGCTGCCAGTCAAAGTTTATCAACCATGTGATAAAGATTTCATGGGAGGCATTATTGAATATTTTACTAAAATAATAATATAACTCAATATGTCCTGACCATTGAAATCATACCATCAAAAGTGATGACATATATTGAGCCCCTAATGTCAATAAATTTTAAAAAATGAGGATTTTGAGCAGTTAAAATTGTTCCGAACATTCATAAACTCCATACTTTCCATTTTTTAAAAATTCTTTCCTTTATATTATTCATTTCCTTCCCAAGTTTATGTGTGATAAATTTTCAAAGATATCTATTCACAAATTCAAGCAATGTTGCCATAATGATTTGATGCAGAGCATTTAATCAAACAAAATCCATAAAGGAAATGAGTCCAATTATGCTATGAGGAGGAAAGTAACATGTTTTACTATTCTCTGTTGTAAAAGAGGTGAACCATTTATAAGTTTGGAATTCAGGCATGTGATTCAAAGTTGTAATTTATTTAATTAACTGCTGCATATACTTTATTTCTTAGTATTGACCAGATTTTTTACATTAATAGTAGAAACAGTAATAACCACTATCTGAATATGTCACAAACTCTCATGATCATGTTTAAACAGCTTCATAAGGGAAGACAATGTTTACCTCCTAGGTGAGGAAACTGCTCTATTTAGGGTAAACTATTTGCTGGGAGTCACACTGGCTGTAGAGAGTAGCATAAGAATGGAAACCCTCCATTGTAATGCCACTCCTTGTCAGTGGTGTTCCTGAGCCCACAAAACAGGATCTGAGTATTTACCTTGTGAATGGTAAAAGGATGGATAATCATATTTCCTTTGTAGGGATATAACTGTGTATGTTTATTCATTCATTTGTTTATTTTGACTTTAGGTATTGTTTGGTTTCTCAGTTCTTCTTGAGGTTTTGTTTAATGAAACCGTTTACAAAATAGGATAAGCACTGCTCTGCCATCCTGCTAGGAGATTATTGATCTGATTCACACTTAGAGAAGAAAAGGATAACAGAATGAAAACACAAATTTTGAAGCACTTTATTTTAACCTTCAGCTAACATTAAAACTTTCAAGTTTATTTTAATCCTTCCCTGAGGGTAATTTTTTTTTTCCCCAATTGGAATGAAGGTAAAAAATAACAGGTTAGCCTTTTTGTTCCTGTTCCTCAAAGCTCTGAGTAGGAAGTAGATCTTTATTTACATTCCTACTTAATGTATATGAGTGTATATACTTAATGTATATGAGTGTGCATGTTTCTGTGTGTAAATTTTGTATTATATATGTATATACCTTTGTGTGTAATGTAGTGATTTGTTCTAAATTGAAAAAAAATATTGAAAGCAAAACTTAAATATTCTCCCTTTTTGACAAATGTATTTCCTTATCACATACAATTTGAATAGAATTGCAGAGAAAGACTGTCAACATTTTTGCAGCTCTAGCCATTCAGCAGTTTTATGTGGAAAAGACTCCTTATTGAGGTTAGGTTTTTTAAAAAAAAGAGTAGAACTGTCAGGTCTACCTGTCCTGGTTGGGAATAGCTTTTTCTAATAATACCCAAGTTTAACCTTGAAAAATGATGTAGCTATTAATGTAAAATATGCCATAAATTTGTCTTAGTTCTGAAAAAGTCAAGATGCATCTGCATTTCATTTTCTTCTTTGAGTATATGTTTCTTACGGCCACTGTGCTGGTGGCTGTTTGGGTGCTGGGCTACTGCAGTTGGTCTAATTTTCATGGCCTGGTGAGTGTCATTCTCTGGAATTGTTATGTCACCTGTTCCCACCATCCAGAGGCTTTTCTTGCTGTGTGGATTATACAAATAAGTTTCCTGATTTCACCTGATGGTGAAAACATTTAGATTTCATATGAATCAGAAATATTTCTATAAAAATGGGAAAGGAGATTCAGAAATCAAAATTTCTATTTGTGAGACAAATGGGCTTTGTTTTATATAATTTTCACTTTTTTTTAAACCATGATTAGAGGTGCATTTTTAGAACTAATACTGAAATCTGTTACCATAGGCACATTGTATAACTTGGTATTTTCTAAAGCATATTATGATAAGTAGTACTGGATTGTGAATAATATTGTACAAAGCCTCATTTTTTTTCCCTTTTTGGAGATTGTATGTGGCTCCAGGAGAGGGGATCAACTGAGGAAATGATGGCATTTTTTTGAATTGAATTTTCAAAACTAGACTGAAGAAACCAGTTGACTAGTAAAATGTTGAAAATTAACCCAGAGAAATTGATAGGGTGGCATCTTCTATCATCAGAACATAACATAGTGTGAGCCTTCTATGAAAGGAAAGAAAATAAGAGATTCTTAAGAGAGCTGCCTCCGACTAAGAAGTCTTAGAGAAGCATTGAAAGAAAAAGGTTGATTTCTCAGCATGACTTTATATGAGCCAGTATCAATAAGTATAGCAGCATTATCATCAGCCAAAAAGCTCTAGCTTACATGATTTGCAAAGAATGCATTATTTTTTACCAATGTGAAAAACAATGGAAGTAGAGACTCGGGTCATCAAAAGATTATGTAACCCCACAGCCTTCAGTTTTCTCATCTCAACATGATGGTGTAAACAGGATCAACCCCAGTCTTTGCCAGCCCTATATTTCATGCATTATTTTTCCTAAACCAATAATTCATTTCTTGAGATTTTTTATTTTGAGACTAATTCCCACAATCCCTAGGTGTTTTGCTTTTTTTCTGTTTTGAATTGCTTTTAAGAAGCTCTATATCCTAACAATCCCTACATCTTTAGTTAATTTGACTTTAGGCAACTTCTAAATTTAGAAAAAAAAAAAAAAAAACATTGTCTACTAAGCAGAATCTGGTTCCTTCTCTACCTAGGAGAAGACTGGCCATTTGGTAAGATTTGGTTAAAGACTTGAGTCCTGTGAAAGGCCAGATGAAGTTTAAATTCCTTTTCCAAGCTGCTGTTAAGATTCTGCATCTCAAAATCTTTATTGAAAAAGCACCTCTCCTACTCTACGTGACATCATCCCCCCTCAGTGCAAGACACCCCCTTGTGACACTGGAATTCATAAGTCTCTGTTGAAGGAGGCGGTTGACATTAATGTGAGACAAGGTGATGCAGAGGATTCCTGGAAAGCTCAAAAATAATCCTGTGCTAATCTCTACTACCTGACACTGTGGCCCTTGCTAGTGGTCCTGTGATAAATTTGGTTTCTGTGTTAGAGTCCTAGGGCTGTTATAATGAAGTGCCACAAACTGGGTAGCTTAAAACAACTGAAATGTATTGTTTCACAGACAGGGAGGTTTAGAAGTCTGAAGTCAAGATTTTGGCAAGGCTATATTCCCTCCAAAGTCTCTAGGGGAAGATCTTACTTTGCCTGTTCCAGCTTGTGCGAGTTCAAAGTGTGCCATGCCTTGAGAACATAACTCCGATCTCTACCTACGTTTTTATATCACATCTTCCTCCGGTGTCTGTATCCTCACATGATTTACTCATGTTTGAGTCCTTTTTTTCAAATTTTCTGCTTTTTATACCAGCACCAGTTCTCTTGGATTAAGTCCTGCCCTAATGACTTCATCTTAATTTAATTATATCTGTAAAGATCTTATTTCCAAATAAAGTCAGATTCACAGGTAACAAGAATTCAAATGTGGGTCTATCTTAATGAGAGACACATTTCTACCCACAGCAGCATCCCAGACTTTTATATTTACTGTTGTCAATGGTACATAACACATGCCTGTGACAGTTATTATGAGGGGAAACAGTAAGTTTTATACTCATCCTAGGCAGTTCTCACCAAATAAGTCTGGGTTTCAACATTGTGCTGTTAATGTCCCTCGGCCTCCATTGCAGGAACAGCTGCGTACATTGAGACTGAGTGAGGAGGGCTCCATCTTTCTCTGTTCTCACAAACTTGGCTGCCTTGTTCCTATCAGTCTTTCACTTAGGGAAAGAGTCCACACACAACTTTCTGGCTCTATCTCTTTGTACTTTCATGTAATTTTACATAATTTTACAAAGAACAAACAATTTCTCTATAGACTTTGGTTCTAGACATACATTGGTATCCCTTGTTTTCAAACAGCTCCATTTTGTACCACGTTGGCCATAAGGAAAACTGAGTCCAGGTCAAGCTGATATACTGCTTCTACTTGGTTTCTATTGCAAAAGTAGGAATTGGGTTTCCAAATATATCCATATCCATCCACCCCCAATGAATCAAGCTCTCAGGGAGGAAAAATAATTCTATCTTACAGATTATCTAATTATAAGAATTTCTAACTAAATTAATAACATAATAACAATGATCATATTTTACTTTAATTTTAGACAATACTAGAGTGCTGACAGCAAATGAGAACTCTCAACTTGATTTCTTGTGTCTTGAAATAGCCTATTCAAAACCACCTTTGGCTCTGGTCTTATTAGGACATTGCCTTGATTTGGTTACAGCTCTCCTTGCAATAATTAAAAAAAAAATGTGCATCCCACTGACAAACCTTTTTCCAATCTCTAACCTAGCCTTCATCTATGAGGTTGCAGAGAGTGAGCCAGTCTGCCTTTGAGGGCTTCCCTTATTGGCCATCTTGACATCTGAAATGTTTACCTATTTGTCTCTTGCCATTCTACCTGCATTTTCACTGACATACCCTTTCTTCTGAATTGCACATCACAATAGACCTATATGCTAGACTTTGTCTTTCAGATAGATCATTTTCATTTCTTTTAAAAAAATACTCCCTGCAGAGAAAATGATTTTTAATGCTTCTCCAAGGTCAAACTCTTTCTACCTACAAAGGTATACCGCTGGAGGAGGACTAGCTATATGAGTTCAATGTTCAAATGGGTATTGGGGGAAATACTATATTTCAAATGCTGCAGTTTAAATTAATCTGATTTTGCCAAAAACAACTAAACACAATTTCTATAGGACCTCAAGTCTGACAGAAAGTTAGCATCCCTTCTTTTCAAACAGTTCCAGTTTAGGAACTGGAGTGCAGGTGCTTAATAACATATTCATAAGGACTCCCCAGCCTCTATGTTTGTTATTATAAAATGCTTTAGTTTGCTGTTTGTGCAATTCTAAGGCCCATTCACCTGCAGTTTGCAGCACTTGTTATCATCCAAACAGCTCTCTGGAGCATTGATAATGCCGAGGAGACAGGCAGAGGGGCCCTTAAAAATATTTAGGAAAAAAAACACAAAACATAGGAACTGAAACTTACCTCAAATACAAACACCCAGAAATAAAAAAAAAGTGTCATTAAAGAATAAAATCATGATCTCATTAAAAATAATTGCTAGGCTAAAGCATATTGACAATACAAATTGCTTTTTAAAACTGTTTTCTGTAAATATTTTATTTATCTTACTATTGTATACTCTTTCTCATTCTCTTTGTTTGCAGTGGATCATTTTAAATTTTTGTATAGAAAGAGATGATTGTGTTATATATACTTTAAAAATATAGAATCATGAATCTATACTACATACGTGTGTGTATATATACACACACATATATATACACACACATATATAAAAACATTTAATTAATTTATTGCTCTTCTTGTTAAGGTCTGTTTCAGTTTACTAGATTCCAAAGTTGATTATATTATTAGAATTTTTATTCAATGCATTTATTTCCTTTTTTCTGTTCTCCAAGATAATCCAGAGATTAAGTCATCAATTAATTAAAATGGATTCAGTGTTGCCCTTGGCTTATATAAGCACTTCATAAAGGTGTTTTTTTTTTCACCATCTAATTGCCAAATTCTTTAGCTATTTTAATAGTGAACAAATACTAAGCATGTACTGTAGGCAAAATGCTATGATAAGCACTGGTTTTATAAAAATTAGTAAAGCATGAACACTAAACTTTGTAAAATAAAAGCAGATATATAAAGTGATAAGTGCAATTAAACATTATAGGTTCTAGGATGATGATGTACATATGTACCTACCGTAAAAAGATAGAGAAAGGAATTATCTGGTGTGATATATTCAAAACTTACTTGATAGTGGACTGACAATTGCACCAAAACCAGAACACTGGCTTAGTTTTAGGCAGGCAATGATGAAAGGAAAGCTATGAAGAGCAGTAGGAGCCTGGTACAGTGGCCATGCCTGTAATCCCAAGGACTCAGTGGGAGTGAGGGTGGGGGAGTGCTGAGACAGAAGAATTGCAAATTCCAAACAGCCTCAGCAACCAACTGCAAGGAGCTAAGAAACTCAGTGAGACTCTGTCTCTAAATAAAATACAAAATAGGGCTTGGGATGTGGCTCAGTGGTCAATCCCTGGTACCATAAAAAGGAAAAAAAAATGCTGTAGGAACTCAATGCTCAAAAGCAGAGATCTGAAATGCATATCCTATTTGAAGACCTCCAAGTAAGATAGCAATGATGATGTGGGAATTGTCTCAAGAGATAGGACTGAATGTAAGTAATAAATGACTCAGAAGAGCCTGAAGCCCAGCTAAGCAATTTAAACTTTTATTCTGTTGGCAATAGGGAGACATTAAAGGAATTTAAACAAGTAGATAAGATGACAAGATTTACATTTGAAGAAGGTCATGTTAAAACTTTGCCATTTGGAGAAAGCAAGGCCATATACAGGAAGCTGGGATACTATTACTACAGTTCAGGTGGGAGATGATAAGCCTAGAACTAAAACTGTAACCACCATGGGTTGGAGTGAAAGTTTTGTGATATATACAGATATTTTTGGGGACCTGTAGATTTCTCTCATATGCTGTGGATAGAACTTTACAGGGAGACGAATCATAATTCAAACATTACTTTACAACAATAAATGCATTTCAGGGAACTGGCACTTTATATTCTCTTGAGCCAACCATTTACTTGCCATAGAAGAAAAAACAAATCATAAAGTGTTTCTCTGGAATCAAAATAAATGGAAGTAAAATGATAAAATGTTTAATAGCTTCAGGCCACCATGGCCTGATAGGACCATCTTTTATAGGGTTGGTCTTGCCAAAGGTATCAGAATACATAGAGTCCTTGGCTTTAACGTCACCATCCATTGTCACATCAGGTGTGACTTTGCCATTGGAGCTGGAATAGAAGATATTTCAAGACCACTGGGGGGATGCGCTTGCTTGAGGTATTGTGTCTAGCTCACTCATATGAAGATTTGTCATTTTTTTACTTTTTCTCTGTTTTGGTTGTTCCTTAATTCATTTTCTAATTGACATTTTTTTTTAGTTACTTTAACAGTCAATAAGATTGCAATCAAATTTTAAAATGTATCATCTAAGCGGCCTGTTAAGGTGAATTCATATATGCCACAACGGATCTATCCTATAATAAAGAATGACTCATTCTGAAATTTCTGACGAAAATTTTATTATGCTATCCTTCGTCCCTCTTCAAACCTTACCAACCTATTCACTGTCATTTATGTCATGTCTGTTTCTTCTGATAGTTCTGTGGATTAACTTTATAAACAGGAAGTAGTTATAGGATTTAGATACTTTAAGTGAATATGAAGTCTCATGTGATGATGCTTAAACAGATTTGCCCCAAAGACTATAGCCTGAAGAATCAAATTTTTGATGAACTGCATGAGCAATTACCCACTTTAATTTTATCATAATTTAATGGACTTGTCACTGTGTTAGATGAACTAAGGCATAACTGTCCTGCATGGGGGGAAAAATGGAAAGAACCATTTTCATGAAGGCTGATATATTTTAAGAATCTGCATGATTTCTATGTCCTGCTGTTTACTCCACAAGGAAAGATAATAGTTTTAGGAATAATTCCCCAATGTTGTAGCTACCAACCCATTTACTGAGATACTGAATAGAAGCAGAGTTAGAAGACAGGAAAATTATTTTGTAAGTTCTCCAGTAAGACACATGGTTAAGGCTGAAATTTCAATGACGTGAGAAAGGCATTATTACTTATGTGTCCATGATCACCTGGGGATCATGAATGGAGATCAGAATGGGAGACAGAGACAAAGCAAACTTCCTCTCAAAAACATTAAGAATAAACACTGAGAAAGCTGAAAGATGAACCAGAAATAAAGTATTCTCCAAAATGAGATGAGTAGAGAGCCCTTCAGAAAGGGAGTGGAAGACAATGTCAAATGCCAAGGTGGGGGGGGACAAATTAGATTTACAAGAACTGAGGAAAACAAAAATAGTGGTATGTTCAGAACCCAATTTAAATGTTTCACAGTACGTACTCTTCCCTACCACGATATGAGGTTTGTATTCCTGTTACACAGAAGAGGGAATTAAGACACAAAACAGTTATGTAAATTAGTCCAAGGTCAGAGATCAGTAAGTGATACAGCTGGATTTTGAGTTAGACAGTCTGGCTTGAGAATCTGAAAACCAGTATATGATATTATTTCTCAGATTAAAGTAATGGACTAGGCTACTAAAAAAATCACAAGTAAGTGGTTTCCCATGTCTCTTTTCCTGTGGGCTTTATAAAAATGAATGGTTTATATGCTGATATGGAAAAATATGAAGGAGCAGAATATAGCAGTAAATGGCTGCAATTTCCACTGGGAATCTTCAATTTTCACATCGAAGTAGGAGACAAGTTGAACAGTAATCCCAGAGGAAGGCTGAAGGGGTAAAAGAGGCTTTCAGGATGGATCTAGGGGACAGCTTATAACCATTCTTTCTGCCCTGTGCATCTGAGTTTTTGGAATCATTTTCAAAATCCTCAAGCAGGAAAAATGCTATCCCCAGAAATTTTGGGTATGTGTGAGGTAGTATCTGGGATATTTGAATTTGGAGAATTTTTCTAGATAATATTGAAGTGTTCTCTAGTTTAAAGACCACTGTATAAATAAGAATAAGGATATAAAATATGTATTGGTAGAATAAAGGAGAACCGTAGGCAAATGGGCTTTGTTTGGGGCAACCACCTCCTTCTCCAGACTGGGCCAATATTTTCTGAGCCTCCTACATTTTCCCCCATGTCCCCCTAGAGAATGCCTACACTTTACCCGTCTCTTTCCTTCAAGTTATTCTTTCCTAATTCCTAAAAGGGTATTAGATCATGCCTTAATGCTTGACCCCTCCTGAAATATTTACACATCAAAAAGTCCTCTTTACACATAGTAAAATGAGTGTGGTTCTCCAGATAAAACCATTTTGTAAAGGGCAGAATATAAAGCCAGAATCAGGGAATACTACTTACCTCAAATTACTGGGTAATTAAGCAGCCACCTTCTTCTCATTTCTGGGAATGACTATCTGGAGGTAAAAACTGTATAACTCAAGTATAAATTGGCAAAGTTTTTATCTTTATGAATCAGAAGGATTTTTTTCATGATTAAATACTGTACTGATATCATTGAAGTCAGGCTTTATATTTTTGGGCCCATATTGTACCTGTAAAAACTGATTCACTACTAGAATGATGGACACTTGGGGACAGAGGGATAAGAGATAATATTGGAGATATCCAGCTTGGAAGAGAAATGGAAAAAGTGTTAGCCTGTAAACATGGACAAGGAAGCCCCTATTATGACATTTGATGAGTTAAAGCACTATTTTCAAGAAGTTTAGCAAGGAAAGCACTCCCTGCCCCCTGGTGTACTGATTCGATTCAAATCTGTGGACTGCTCAGCTTCTTCTCTTGGCAGCTCCTCAGTACTCCTCATGCAGTTTGAATCAGTAATGATGATGCCAGCAAGGATGTGTCTGACATTCTGTGCCCAGACCTCAGTCCACACTCAGCCAATTAAAAGACTCTCCCATCTGGAGCCCAGACTCCCTGTTCCCTGTCTCCTGCACAGCATGGTGGCTGAGCTGAGGCTGGGTCACCTGGGCTGAAGCTTCTACTAGGAAAGCCAAAACTGGCCAAACCACATGATGTTTAACAAAAATTGACTCAGCTGGAAATTGTTCTTCACTGTTTTCAAATGTCTCCCCACAGTTCTGTGAGACAGTTTTGACTTTGTGTCTGGCAGGAGCCTCCATAGACTTTAAACCTCAAATAAAAAAATCTTTGATTTAATGCATACTCTCAAACCGACCTTTTGGCTTATTTTGTGAAAGAACATGACTTGGGTCCACTCCGTTCTTTGCTGATTCTCAGATCCTTGCTTGAATGGATCCTGTTTAACAAATTTCAAATGATTATTTTCTATACAAATTGTGCCTCCCCCCCATTTTATTTCACCTACAGTACTACCAAAACATGAACAGAATAGAAATATAAAATGAAAGAAATAAGATGTGCATGAAGAACATTTTAGAAAAACAAACCTAAGATACAATTATTGAGCTATTTAGAATATTTTACTGGTAAGCCCAGGCTAGCTTACACCAAGTCCTTTACAAAATGTATACTTCTTACCAATAAACTGACCAGTTCTTCAGAGTTTCTTAGAATTGTTATTGCTAACCAATATGTTACACATTTTGAGACTACAGCACCACTAATGTGCTGAGCCCATGATGTATGATTTCTGATTCCAGCTCTCTTCATACAATAGTTCACTGAACTTTAATTGACTTTTCTTGTCAAGATGTGATTATCTTTAAGGGCTTCCCATGAAGGGTCTTCTTCAAAAACCAATAATGCTTAAGACAGGATATTAATAATCTCTAAAATATTTTTCAAGTCAAAATAAGATGTAAAAGTCTAAAAATTAGCATGGCATAAGATTTTTTTGTTGAAGTTTCAAGTATCATCACTATGTCTGGTTGATGCTCCAATGACGTCCCGTGGAAAAGCTATCAGGGAAGCTGTAGGTAAGCACTTGAAAAACATAGGAAAAACAGATTCCAGCTGAGGCCGTCTTAACACAGCTTCTAATGGCCAGACTCCCTTTGGCTCACCTTGTTAAGCATCTGCCTGTAACCCAAAAAGAACCCAGTTTGAGGCTCAGCTGCTGTAATAAGCAGAAGGAACACACGGAGATTCCAGCTAGCAGATGGGGACTTGCTGATTGGGAGAGACTGATCTAGCATCTGGCCACCTGTTGGCAGACACGATACTCCTGGCATACATACATACACACACACACACACACACACACACACACATACACACACACCACCTCAGCAAATTCGGTCTGAAGGGAAGCCAGAAGGGAATAGATTCTCTAAAGAAATAGATGCAAAGAAAACATTTGGGAAGACAAGCATCACATGAGAACAGGTAATCAATCAATGAACAATGTTGTTGGTCATAGCCTATGGGATTATGGGTTGTTTCAAAATAAAGCAAAGCACAAATTAACAGTGCACCTATAATATTTTAAATATGAATTTAAAATTTCTGAGTAGGAATGGCCTTTTAATAGTGATGCTAGTAGGAGGTTAAAAGTGTTGAATTTTCCTTGCACTTATATCACATTGCTCCTGGCAAGTGAACTGAGTAGCAAATACATACAAAAATCAGATTTGGGAAATAGGTCAGTTTGTGGATCTGATTTATTGCTATTGCCATTCAGGATGAAGGTTTTCTTTATTACAACAGGAATAATTAGCTGAACTTGGAGTTTATCATTCTTCTTCACAACTTTGGATTTCTACTTGGTTTGGAAAAAAAAAAAGAGTTCTCTAGACCCTCTTATCCTTTCCTAGGAGTTTTTGTCAATCTCTGGTTCAAGTTAGGGTTCCCAGTTAGAGGGTGAGATCATGCCCAGGGGAGGCACAGCTCTTCCAGGACTGGGATTTTCTCAGAACAAAGTATGAGAGCCCCGCAGCCCTGCAGCTCCTGGCTCAGTCTCAAGCCCCTTTGAAGCATGAGTGTGAGGCTTAAACTTTAACAGAATGCTATGCAGAGTGGGGCTGGACAACAGAGGTGACCTTTATTTCACAAGTTCTTTTCTCCATGCACTTCTTTGCAAGTTCCTCTTATTTTTCCCTGGCTGAATATTTCACCTTCAGAAGCTATGTCACACCTCTTGAAAACTACTGTTATTCTCTAGAATATGTTTTTTATTCCCCCCTAGTATAGTGTTAAAAGTACTGTCTTCTGGGGAAAAATCATACAGTAGAAGTTTCAGAATAGGAAAAGGCTCACAAGAATGCTGGATACTCCTCCCCTTCAGGCCTCTCTCGCTTGGTAGTTCTTGCACAACATGACTATACTCTCTCTACAGCCCTTCTTTTGTCCAACCTACATCTTACTATCATGTCAAATTCAATTCAGAGCTTTATTTTTTGTATATATAACTCTTTCCCATAACTCATGACATATTTTTAAAGTGGCTTAAAAGTATATGAAGTAATGGTTTCGAGATGAAAGTTACATCTTAGATTTGGAAGACATGGAAACAGCAGCAGAGATTATACCATTCCCTTTATTTTAGGGACATGGAAACTGAGAACATATTTAAAAAAAAATTTAGTTGTAGATGGACACAATAACTTTATTTTTATGTAGTACTGAGGATCAAACCTAGCTAATTCCAGGACTAGGTTTCTCAGAACAATTATAAGAGCCCCGTAGTCCTTGCAGCTCACACATGCTAGGCAAGTGCTCTACCACTGAGCTATATCAGCAGCCTCCAAAAGATCACATTTTAATTAATTAAGAGGCTTGATAAAAATCACACACCTTAATTTTCTTCATACCAGCAAATTGAAGATGACCTAACTGGGGTTAGAATCCAAGTTTAATTCAGGCACAGTGGTATACACTTGCAATCCTAGAGACTTGGGAGGCTAAGGCAGGGAGGTTTGCAAGTTTGAGGCCAGCCTCTGCAGTTTAGTAAAACCCTGTCTCAAAATGAAAGATAATGTCTGGGATGTAGCTCAGGGACAGAATATTCCTGGGTTCAACCCCCAGTACCAAAAAAAAAAAAAATTAATATTCAATGACATAGTACATGATTTAATGATATTAATTTAATGATAGGCTGGTTAACTTTTGAGTTACACAGGAAACCTGCATCAACTTACTTTAGCATAGTTAGCTGTGGAAATTTGATCTAAGTGTTCTAGATAGTCTGGATTTTGGTCCTGCCTCTTAACATGTGACATTGGGACAATTGTCTGTAAAATGGAGAGAATAAAAGTCATCTTAGAGGCTACTCTGAGTATTAATTATTCCCTGTAGATGGGATTCTAGAGTGCATACATATTCTTCCTATTACCTTTCTGTACATAATACTTTAGATATTTTCCTTATGATCTTTTGTTCTGTTTCATAACAGCAAATTTTAAACCATTTGCTTCTCTCTATATATTAATGGCTTTGTGGAAATACTTTTTTTTTCCTTTTAAAAGTTGTAGAGATTTTCAAATTAGTATAAGCATTTTTTTTTGTAAATGTATTACTTATCATCCAATTTTAGATCACAAATCAGGTGTAAAATCAGAGTAAATTTTATAATACATGCTGGTTCTACCAAATACCTCCTCTTCCTCCTCTAAAATATTTTCAAGTATTACTGGTTTTCATCTTAAATTTGTCAGGCAGAGGATTGCATCCAATTCAACTTCAAATCAATTCTTCTATCAAATTTTATAATTTATCCAATCACATGTTTTCTTTCAATGTTTCCTTCTATCTGTACGTGCTTGTTTTGTTGGGGGAATTGAACATTTGAATTTGACTGGTTGGATTTATTTTTCATAAGGCCACACTGCTTTTTATTTCATTTCAATCAAATTTTTCTTTCACATTATATGTTTATTAATATATTAAGAACAGGCATTAGTGAGAAGTAATTTCCATGTTGCTTTTCTAATAATGTTTCAAATGGATTACAATGTTTGGCTTCATATATTACCTCAATTCACTTTAACTTCAAGAATTAATAGTATTTCCAAATTAAACTATCATGCCCCCTAGAAGGCATATTCAACAAAACTTGATATTTCAGAATCCTGATTTAAAGAAGAATATTCATTGTATTTTTCTGTTATAAAAGTAATATATGTTTAAATCATAATTTGGAAAATTAAGATAAATACAAATTTTATTAAAATCATCTCTAACCCAGGGATAATCATAATGAACATTTTAATTCATATTTTTTTCAAGTAGGAATATATTTATAAATTTTCTTAAAAAATGATAATACTTTTCATATATTTTGTATCTTTTTTGTCAAACAATATATTTCCATGTCATTATTTTTTATGACTCCATTTTTAATGGCCAAATATTGTTCTGTTATATGGAAGTCATATTTATTTAGACAATTATTTCTGTTTTCTTTTTTATAAATCAAAATTCTTAAAATAAATAAACCTTAGTCCACATGCAGAACAGTAAAAACAACTTGCTTTATTGATTACCTGTAATATGCTAGGCCATTTATATGCACAGTGTGTACTTTATATATTCCACTCAATTTATAAAGTTGATGTTATTCTGTTCTTATCATAGGGAGAAATCTTAGGACGGATGAAAAAACCTTTTTTTTTTTTTCTAATTGATCAATTCCAAATACCTTGAAATTAGATTAATTAAAATTTTCACCCAGGTACACTAGTGCCAAAGCCTATGTTGTTGTTTTTTCTGCTTCGTCATATGAATTCATCCATGAATTAAATATCTAAAAGTAAAAGGAAATCTCTTTGTAAAATCTGTTTTGCTATACACACCAAACAAAAAGACTTTGTATTATCTGTATTCAAAAGAATGATTAAAAAATCTTTGCCAAATTATAAAATATTTATTATGCTCAGTGAATTGAAAAAAATATTAAATGTTTTAAATTTAATATATCACCACATTGATATAATTGATGAAAATTTCCTCTTAGTCAATGACACTTCTGAAATATCTGCCTTTCATTTCTTTGATAACCTTTCCACTAGAAGCATTTCACACTGATTATTCTTGGACAATTTTTGATGCAAATCATAAGACCTCTAAATTTTGAAGAATTTTTTTCTAGGAAAAACTAAATTATACTTTAAAAACTTTATATTTACATTCACAGAAGAGAATGTTATGAGATGGAATGTCTTGGAATTTGACCCACTTTTTACCAACAGTATCATCTCCTATCTCTCCTGAATAATGCAAGTAAAGGATAACTCGGCAAGTTCAAGAATTCCCAATTACTTAATTTTAGAATGAATTATGTGATTCCTTTGTGAAAGTCCCTTCACAATTATATTTTTATTAAACTAAATGTAACTTAATTTTAAATGTTCTAACAGATGACCAGAAGACATTCAAAATGAGGGCAGGGAAGCAATTTCTACAGCTGTGAATTATCCACCTATATTGCCTAGAAACATAATAATTTAAAAAAATTTTTTTTTTTTTTTTAGATTTTAATGTGACTTAAAGGAAGGGCACTTCTATATGGGAAAGTACAAGTGCATGACTTTTTAAACTAGATATATTAACAAATTCAAGATGTCCTGGAATCTTTACTTCTCTTGGTCTCCCTCTCCCCACCATGCTGCCATTAAACAATTTAAATGAAAAACAAACGAATGAAATTCCAGGGAAGAATGTTCTACTTGGACCCAATGACCTTGGTTAGAAACATGCAAATTTGAGCTTTCCACATCATGATTCCTTGAACAAACTAAAGTGTGTTCTTAATGAGGAAGATAGTACTGATGTTGTGGCCTAATTTCTAGTCCAAATATATCTTTTGTTAAAATACTTCAGTGGAAATTAAAGCAACTGCTGTGTTAATTCTTACTGCTACCAAGTATCATTCATAGCACCATGTTTATAGTTCAAATTTTAAGACATTACTGAAAATTGCCATCCACTTTAGGTTCCTCATTAGTTCTTAGATTTCATTTGATATTATTGTCACTATCTGAGATATCAGTCTCCTCACTCTTTCTTCTGCTTCGGCTTTGAACTCCTTGAGAAAGACAGGTTTAATTTTAATATGTATTTCCATTTAGTCAATGGAAATTATAATTTTATTTTCCCTGATAGCCTTTTCTTATCCTTGCCTGGATGCTTACAGAGAAACATGTCTCTGTTAACTATAAAATGAATGGCACAGAAGCTCAGCTACATCACTGATATCCACTAGCCCAAACATTATGAGTGTTTTCTAACCAAAATTTTCTTTCACCTGATCATCCTTTCACTCATCTTACTTTGTTTCCTTCTTTCTTTATATTTCTTTTTTTTATATCCCATATATTTAAGGATAAAATACCTCTCATTCAAAAAATATTATCTCCAGACTAATACATTTGATATGACATATTAAAAAAAAAAACAACTGCACAATCTTTTCCACAAAACAAAACTACCAGCCTTAAATTGTCAGAGGTCAAGATAGAAATTTAGTTCAAATTTGCTTATCTTTTAGTGTTTATATATAAGTATTAAACATATCTGCATTATAATAATCAATTTTGATGTTGTCTGGCATGGGATAGTCACTAGATAAATGCTAAAGGAAGATGGCATTATGAATTATGAACTTTGATTTATTCTGATCCTTGATCTTCTAAGTTTCACACCTCTTTTGTCCTTAAAAATTCTTCATGATTTATTGCTTGCCCAGTTTTACTAAAAACTATGTGTAGCTAGGAATCAAACCAAATCAAAGCTGCCCAAAAGTCATTTAATTAGAATTCATTATGTCCTCAAATAAAACCAAGTGGTGATTTTATTACACAGTAAGGCAAGTGAATACTCATATGTAGTTTTTTTTCTGCTTGCAGATAACTGTGGGTTGATTATTTAGGAACATTTTTGAAATATATACTACTTTATTTCCTAGAACAAATCTGCTCATGGAAAATGTTTAAATCAGTTTGCAAAATTTAGTCAATTCATCAAGGTAGAGATTGATTGATTTTCTTTTCTTATCTGGTAAAGTCCTATCAACACTGATTCTTTCCAGTAATCATTTGACCTTTTCTTCCTTTTTGCCTTTCTGGGAAACTTAAGGATTAGACCTAACTGGAAGCATTATAAAGTAAGATCAGTGTACTGTATTACTTGGCCTGATTAGTGTTGACATTTTTGGTGAATTTTAAGTACATTGTGTAGGAATATGTAATTTTTTTTCTCTTCTAGTTCTCATTTACATTTTAGGAGATTTTCTGGAATGGTGTGGAGATGATAATTTGAGAAGAGTTTATGAAATATAGTTATGGGAAGATATACTTCCATCTGCTGAAAATTGAAGAATCTTCTATTTTAATTAGTATATCTTTGTATAATTCATTTAGCTAATAAAACATCTAAGAAACACAGAGGTTTTAAGTAAAAAGACAAGGCCAATTTTAATATAAAAGAAAAATACACAATTATCTCAAATCTTATTTACAGTATATTTTATCTTTGGTTTCTAATGCTTATGAATAAATACTTTGTTTTAGTTTGAATAGTTTTTGTATCTAGTCCTGAAGAATGTTGCTTCTTCAATCATATAGATATGCCCCAATGAACTCAAAGTGTTGAGCAAATTTGCCTTTGTCTAACACATGAATACACTAAAAATTTTCTTTCCTTTTATCTAACATTTATTAAAGTCCCATAGATTACTTTATTAGAGATTCAATGACAATATAAGAAGAAAGTGATACTTTTACTACGAGTTCCTATGAAAATTGGTCAGCAAACCTATGAAAATATCACTCTTATTATTTGTCAAGGAAATATGAATTAAAACAATGCAGAAATTTTTTTTTTCCATAATCAGATTAGGCTAAATGCTAATGCTGGTAAGAGCTGAAATCCAACAAAAACTTTGGAAAGCATTTTGACAATACCTATAAAACTATAAATATATGAGATCTCTGACTAACTTTGTGACATTTCCACCACATAAATAAAAATGAAAGGAAGCAAAAATATAGGTCCCATATTTCTGGACTATAGTATTGTCCAGACTGGCAAAGCATGAAAGACACACCAAAATATCCATTAATCTAAGACTGGACAATATTGGTAATCCATAAAGTGACTGTTTTGCAGTTATTTAAAAAAAAAAAAAGGTATTAAAGCTGGGTAGGTGGGACTTGCTTATAGTTCCAGACTTGGGATACTAAGACAGAGAACTGTTTGCCTGGGAGCACAGAGTTCACTCCTTACAGATGAGAGGAAACATGTATTACTCTAAATAGAAAATGGGAAAGATCACTTATAAAACAGCACACACACCTACATACAAAAATACAAGAAATAATCAACTAAATGTAAATTAGTTGTACAAAATTAGCTAAATTTGTCACCAAAATTGTAGGTCCTTAGTGTCAGAAGGGACTGGGATCCCTCACTTCCTCAAAAAACAGTCTGTCACTTCTTTGAGAGGAAAACAATATTCCAGTGTCTGTGGAAAATTGCAGGGGGTGTCTGCATATCTTCTAGGACTGAGCTTTACCTAAAGATTAAAGGAGGGAGTAAATAAATAAATACACATACACACACATATGTTTTCTTATGTAATTATATTTACAGTCTAATGCTTGCTTAGTCATTTTACCACCTATCTACATTCATCAACTGTTGGTTGATCTCAACTAACCACAAAGCACAAAGACATTGGAACACTTTGCTTCCTATTCGGTGCCTGAGCTGGAATAGTAGGAACAGCACTTAGCCTATTAATTTGAGCTGAACTAGGTCAACCTGGATCCTTGCTAGGAAATGATCAAATTTATATGTTATAAATTTCTAACAATGTAATGTAAGTAAAACGACAAGGATAGTTTCTGTAGGGCTCTGGGCTACTAGGGCCTAGATGGTCTGCTGGGACAGGAACTAGAATGTCTAGTTTAATGGTTATTTTGATAATCTATATTGATGATATTGTTGATTTAATATTACACATTTTAGGTAGAGGTTATTTTGCCACTGTGTCATAATTTTTCAAAATTTATACCAAAATATCTTGATAACCTCAAATTGGTTGTCTTTTCATAACAGTTCTGACACTTAATATATTCTAAATAAATATGTGGTTCAGATTATTCTTCACAAAGAACAAAGTTTTTTATCTTTGAAAAATACAGTGTTTTGGGAAGCATTCTATGTTTTAAAAGTGTATGTGATAGATTGATCTCTACTTTTTTATGTTATTTTAAATTATAATATGTTATTGTAAATGGAACATATTCCCTGAATTAAAAGTCAAAATTTTTTTTTAATTAGCTAGAAATCAATGAAAGTATGCAGCATATGAGAGGAGTGAAGAAAATCTAATATCTTCTAGAAATGACTAATTTGGTCTTTTTCCAGGGGCTTTTCAACCATCTCTCTGACAGCTAAAAGCCCAATAGCACTAACTCAACCATTGATAGTGTATTGATACAAAGTAATAACAGTTCACCTAGAGCTATGAGTAGATGTTTATTTAAGAAGAAAATAAGGAATAATAAAATTAAGCAATTATTGTGTCATGTTTTTAAAACCAATCTAAAAAATTGTCTTAAAGGCATAATTTTTTTTTTTTTTTTTGTAAATAGAGGAACACCATGAAAAAAACATTAGCAAAAAAAATATATCCAATGATTAAAGGGTGAATTTTGGTATTGCCTTTGCTTGTGAAGTATAGTAGGTGAATATCCTGTATACCCCAATTCCATATATACGATTGATTAAATAGATTTGTAATTTTTAAAAAATGGGCAACTAAGCAAACAGAAAAAACTATTGTTTTCAAACATGATACAACTATGCACATTAATGTGCTTCAAATTTCAAAGCTCTACCTGAATAATCAAATGGAAGTCAGACTTTGTTATTTTTCTGGAGATTGAATCCAATGAGACATTATCAACGAGGCACACACCCAACCCTTTTTATTTTTCTTTATTTTCAGATAGTTTTGTTATGTTGTTTAAGGCTTCATTCAGTGGCCGAGGCTGTCCTTGAACTTGTGATCCTCCTTGTTCCAGCCTCCTGATTTGCTGGAGTTACAAGCTTGCTCCACTTTGCTTGGCCTGTAAGCCAAGCCTTCTTTATCTTAGAATTATGACATTATAGATGTAATGATTTAACAAATTTCTTTATTTATTATAGTAATGAAAACATATGCTCTAGAGAGGTGGTTTTTTTTTTCATTGTTGTTTGTTTCATAAGAATTCCAACCAAAGAAATGTACTATAAGCTTGTGTATAGATAGGTATGGTTCTTTCAGAGGAAAAATCTTGGAGATGGCAGCCAGTCCACACCTTGAGTAATTAAACAGCCAATATATCTTTGTGAGACAGAATGTGTCAAAAAGAGCAGCCTCTTGATTGTCTTTCAGTTATCTTAGTGTGATAATTAAAATTGTAAGTTCCTAAATTTGCATTGCGCAGCAGGAGAAATGTACTGGAAATTGTCTTAGAACTCATGATTCATTTATTACTGCCCTTGTGAGAAAGGGGAGGCTCATAGATATTTACAACATTGAATAAATAAATACCTTTATAGCTTGTGATAAAAGTTGGCTCTTTTAATAAATATTTTGTCTCGCCAACTATAGCTACATCAACTTCAAGCCAAAATTCTGAGAACAAAAAGATCAGTGGAAATAAAGCTTAAGATCTGGGCAAAGTCATTAGTATTAAACACATGTGGCACTAGTAGCCACTTGTATGTGATTAAAATTAGTACTGAGGTTAAAATAAGGAAAAATGAGTCAGCCATACCCAGGTAAAGATGGAGGAGAGTAGATGAGAAACATTTTGTGTCTACTCTAAAACAACAGCAAACCTTACTGCTCATTAAGAAACAACTTACTAGAATTCTCCAAAAGAATAGTCCTAAAAAAATATTATGCCATACATTCTCCAGTATTCAGGTAATCTCTCCTCAGTTACATTGTTCTCTTTAGTAATATAGAGATTATTAAAAATACCTACTTTTCACTCATTATGTATTCATTTAAACCAAAGTTCTAGGAAAATAATAGAAATGTCAGAAATAGAAAAGTAATAGAAAATTATAGAAAAATAATAGAAAGGTAGAATAGAGAAAGTGTCTAAACTTTGACTTTGATCTTCAGTAACAGCTCTCTTTTGCGCAATTTTCTTAAATTGACCAGTTCATTATAAATAGATGGTGATTCTTGTTTTATAGAGAGAATACCAACCATTATTTCCATATACCAATATACTGTGAGCAGAGCTGAATGCAATTTTGTTTCTGAAGATATCAAAGAACATTGTTTATTTAAGTCAGTCTGTTTATTTCTCCCCCCTTCCTCTCCTCTCCAAAATCACTAAACCCATTAAGAATACATTAATCAAAATGTTTCAGGAATGCTGTCGTAGGTCTCATCTAACCTTATGTGACTGATAAAAATGAAGCCCACAGAGGCACCATGACTGATTTAAGATAACATAATTAGCCAGTTGATGAGTTGATACCCTATCACATGTTTACTGAACTATCAAAGCTTCCCATGACATTGAAAGTCCATCTTGCTCTTAAAATGATGAGGAACTGGTAAGACTTTCAACAAAATAACAAATTACAACCAAGGAGTTATTGAATAATGTGCTAAGAAACAGAGCAAGAAAGAAATGAGATTGCATTAAGCTTAGTCAACTGTTGAAAACATTGCTTTTAAATCTATTTTAAAGCTATGCAACTCTTCCAACAACGCTGTGTATCACTAGATCTAATATTAAAGATGATAATAATGTCTGTCGCAAGTAATATTCAGCAAGCCCCCTTTCTGACTGACATCTGCTCTAAAATCTCAAGAAAATTGAAGAGTTTATATATGTTTTTTATTAAAGTCTCTTCTGAACTTCCATTAAATTTATTTTAATTTCTTTAGAACCACAGGCAAAATACCCAGTACTTGCTTTTAGAAGTTTCAGTACAATAGAAGTATTTACTCTTAAGTAACCTTTAATTTTTCCTTTATTTGTGTGTGTGTGTGTGTGTGTGTGTGTGTGTGTGTGTGTGTCTTTCCCTCTTACTTCCTTCTGAAGAAGGTAGGCAAATTTTTGAATTTTCTTTTTCTAAAACTAATTGACAAGATGTAAAACACTTCTAGAATTCTTAAAAAAAAAAAAGTAAGGAATACCAGACTTATGCCTTGAATGCTTAATAGGTTGAACTTTTCTTTTGACTCTTCATACACTGCTTCACCAAATACAATGTAGTGATGACATTTTAGACATACTCTATACTTTTTGCTACCAACATCTCAACCTTCACCATGGGGTTGGAAAGTTTTCATACATGTCAGAGTATCTATGGGTTGAAATAAAATCTGCACAGATTTTAGAAGAGCACAGTTTGTGTAGGGGCATTCCTATGCAGAATTTGAGACTCAGTACAAAGGGGCTTTCTTTATAAGACAAGTTTGGACTTGACAGGGGAAGTACATTTTCTGAATGTATATTTAGGTTAACACACTAGGCTGAACACATGAAGTAGATGATCCTATATCTGAAAACAAACAAACAAAAACATAGTTTAAATGGTCACTAAAGGCAGTTAAGGGAAAAGAATATCTGGATAGATCATTTTAAAAATGCCAGTCGGCTCACGAGACTGAGGCAGGAGGATTGTAAGTACAAAGCCAGCCTCCCCAATATAGTGAAGCCCTAAGCAACTTGGCAAGACCCTGATTCAAAATATAAAATAAAAAGGCCTGCAGATGTGGCTCAGGGTTAGGCACCTCCAGGTTCAATTCATGGTACCAAAACAAAACCAAAAAAAAAAAAAAACCACGTCAAATGGTGGTCTAGGAAGCAAAAAGAAAACTAGGTCTTGAGCATTAATACAATTGCTATCAGTTGTACACTTTGTTTCTCCTTGTCCTAAAAAGCCCCAGCAAATCTGCAGTGTCACTCTTTCCTCTAGCCATCTGTCCTCCTCCCCTAAAACTATGAGACTGAGCTCATGACTTATGAGCTCTATGAGTTGGTCTTAGACCAACTCCTCTCCAAAATGTTAGTCATTGTCACACTCTCTGCATAGCACTAGCAGACCTCACAGGACACGCATATACTCCTTGACCCTCCTTTGGTTGTTATTTCATCTCTTTGATCTCAACTGCATTCAGATGGTTATTCAAAGAGGCTAAAAATTATCTGTCCAGTATGTCTCAGAAGGAGATTCAGAATTAGTCTTGATTGTATCCTGTCCTTGTACCCCTTTACTTGTTTTAAATTTTAAGTTAATTATCATTATTTTCAGTATCAAGACACTGTATTCCTTAATGTATAATTAATAGTGCCCAAATATGCCCTGAGAGATTTGAATTGACTCTGTTTTCCATGATCTGGAGTAAATATGTTGATGGGCTTCTCCTTTAGAGAGAGCAGCTGTCCTCCGTCCTAAACCAAGGTGACATTTAGCACCAGCAGATTCCTTTATTGGCGGTTTTAGAAGAGTGGCCATAGATTGAATCTGCTGTAACTGTTGTTTCCATTTAAGATACATTGAATTATATTGGCAAGCTAAGGTAGCAAGAGCTGAGGCTGCCACTAAGCATAGCACCTAATATTTGGAAAACACAAGAGTTCTCCCCACATTAGTCAATCCAATACCACTGATCAACTTAATGCTATAGAGGAAAACATATTTTCAATTATAAAGAGCAGTTATTTGACGTAATAGTAACAATTCAGGTACACTAGTATTACCCACAACATTTGGCTTTTTTTCAGCAACTAATATTTAAAAGGGCATGTGTTTGTCTAGAAGAATATTAACATGTAGTTAATAAATACTTACAAATTAACTGCTGAGAGAAAATTGCTTTCTGAGCTATTAAGATAGAGAAGGTCCTCTGGGGTTAGTGCTGGCCAGAGATTAATTTTTATTGACATTTGTATCATACGTTTGAGCTTTAGAAAAATAAAAAAATGGAATCAAATCAGGTCAAGCAAGTACAAATAAGGAGATATTGCTGAAAACTGCATGAGAATCTAAACACCTAAACCCAAATTAAACACAAGCAACTCTGAATTGCAACCCCACCTGTGAATCATGCTGGGGGAGAAAATACAGAGGGTTTATTTAGAAAATCTTGGCAGCAGACAAGTAGGGGGGGAAAAAGGTTCAAAATTGCTAATTTATTTTGCTAAGGAGCTCATCAAGACTAGTAGACACAGGAAGGATCTCAGACTGTCTCATAAAGTGGCTTACAATCAATTGCAGAGCTAGACATATTAGTCTAGAATCAAAGCATTATTGCTTTTAGTCACTGAACATAACTGAGCACAGCATGCTATAGAAAGATTGCAGGCCGCCAAAGCTGCTTGGCTTTAGTGGATAGATTTTGGCTTTTGCAAATGACAAAAACATATGCATAGTGGTGGCCTTTCTTTGAAGCAAGTTTCTGTTAGCTGATCACCTTCCATTACAACTTAAAACTTTGTTGCTGAAATAGTTTACTTTCCTCCTGATCTCTCCTAAAACTCTCCTTTATTATTTTAAAGGATGCATTTCTCACTAAGCATCATATTGACACTGGAGTTCTAGCATTAAAACGAGAGTCAGTTTTCCGAGCAGTGGGGATGGGGGGACATATATATTGTTGCTTTTGCAAAAGGAATTTTCATTAAAACACCAGCATCTGTGACTCTCAAAAGTGAAATAAAGTATAATGCTTGCTAAGGCATAAAAATACCTGTTCTCCAAATTACAGGACTTGAGCACTACAATTTTGCTGCTGAAGCTGTTGAACATTTTAAGGAGTGCTTCTAATCCCCTTTATAGCTTCTGTGCTGAATGCAGAAGCACTGTTCTCTGGTGAGAGCGTGATCTTAAAAGTGTTAAAAATGCTGGTTGCCTTTTGCAAGGTTATGGAGAGCTTCCTGAACTTTGTCTTTTATTATTCTATGTCCTACCCTAAAGAGATGGGTGTTTTACTGGCATCAGTTGAGGGATCTGTGAACAATTGCCTCATTGCTGAAGGCAAGCTATTGTGTTCTACCTGAATTCCAGTTACTTGACTTGGACTATCACATAAATAATCACTGGGCAGCTCTGTACTCCAATATAAAAAAGGCAAACTTGCCAGGCTTTTTGGTAGGCTACTTTTGCAAGAGTCTTTGAAGTGGTAACTGCTTCGTTCTTTCTGCAGAACTCTGAGGTAGGCTGTTTTCTTTATAGATGAAGAAACCATGGAATTTATTAACTTTGATGTTTGCTTTGAGTCAAACAAGAACAATACCTCTAAAAAAAATCTACTTGTCCACTTTGGTTTCTATTACTGAGGAGACACATTGATCAATGATCAATGATCTTGCAGGAGCTGTTAGTGAAGGACATCTGATGTATCAACTCCAACAAATCAGTAAAAAACAGAAATCATAATCAAAATGCTTTAGATATTTCCGCAGTATCATTGCTTCTAGGCAACCTTGTTGGTTCTTTTAATTAAAACAAAAAGAAACTTTTTTGTCCTCTCTATGTACCTCTGAATCCATCTCATTATTCTTCATGATTCTAATCGAATTCTGATTTAGAAGAGAAAACCTGCATTTCACCCCCTGTGAATATTCTGAGGGTTTTGGGTCCTGTTTATTAGGTCCATCTGAAAGTAGTCTTCGGTTTCCTTGCTCACCCTGCTCAAAATGCAACTTCCTGCCAAGTCTTGGGTTTCTGTCACTGTCTGCCTTCAGCAACTTTTCAGAAGCCTGAAGCAAAAACTTAAAAATGTCTTTCAAGACAGAAAAATATAAATAAATACATATATTCAGGTAAAAAGAAGGATCCACAAAGAAAAAGCCATTATACCTTTTAATATGAACATTTGGAATCTAAATACTTAAAACACACAGAACTAAATATAAGTAAAAGCTACTTCAAAGTTGACTTTTTTTTTTTTTGGCAGAAGGTTTATAACTATTTACCATTGAAGCAAATTGAACGTCATTATATTAAGAGACCACAATTTTCTTCTCCTCCTCCTCTCTTTCCCTCTTTTCTTTCTTTCCTCTTTCTTTGTCTCTTTCTTTTCTTCTTCATTTTGAGTATTGATGGTCATTAGCAAGAAGAGTCAACCACTCAACTATCCATCTGACAAATGCTTACGGACAGTTTCTGATATGTTCTGTCATTTAGTGCTTCGAAAAATTGTGAGTCACACTTAGATCCAGAAAACAAAGATCACATGCTTGGTGTAGTTATTCATATTGATGTTTTCACTCTTTTTAGTCTAAATTTTTCTTCCTTTTCTCTTAATTTTATTCGAATCTTGGGTGATTCTGCAGATTCACAGAAAATTGCAGACTGAAAGAGAGGTTAAAAATAATGGAATAAACTAAAGGGAATTATTGGACCCGGCACAAATAGCACTGCCCAATGCTAAGGATAACAAATCAGATAGGAAATCACCTTTACTGAATAAGTTCAGCAAATCAAGGAACCCAAATTTCTCTGTAGTTTATTATACCAAGATGGGGCAAAGACTTGGCATGTGGCTGAGAAAAATCAATTAGTTGATAATTTGATCAATCTTTAAGCATGGAGTGAAACAAATGCTTCAGATGATTAATACCATTTCCAAGTGATTCATCAGAAAAATGAATGATATAAGAATACTATTTAATACATTAAAATATGTATTCTATTTATTCTATTATTTATTATTCTGTTTATCCTATTTAATACATTAAAATATGTATTCCTTTTATCCTATTATTATATTTTGATATTTCATTCTGTTCTTGTTAAATGTAAATGTTATTTGGGTGGCTTTATTCCAGCAATTTGGCAATTTACTAGGGTAATAAAAGAATTCATTTTAACTAATAACTGCTCACAAAAGGCTTTCTCCATTAGAGTTGAGTTTTATTGAATTTGAACCTGGTCGGGGCATCAGCATTGCTGTTTAACAGATATAGCATTTATTATGCTATATTCTCCTCATTGCCTATGCATTAGCCTTGCCATTTCCTCAGATGCACTTTGGAAAAGTATTTAAAGAAATGTTCACTTAGATAAAATGTATGTTTATTTCATTAATAGCTTTGTCACTGAATTAAAACTACATTTTGAAATATACATGAGAATGATCTTTGAACCAGAAGAAGATCTAGAATCATATAAAGGCTAGACAGGCTCAGCCTCTTTTTTGTCTATGATTGTTGTTATTGCATAAATAAACCCAATTATTATAGGCTGGGGCTGTAAATGAACCCATTCATATAGCCTAGGGATGTGTCAAATGTAGAGCTTCTAGTAATCTTTCAAGTACTTTAGTTTTCTGATCACAGACTTGACCGACAAGCAGATGTGGTATTTGTAGGATCAGGCGCCAGCTATGGTTTCCTTGTCGGAACCACAATGCCAGATCACAGCTTCTCTCTTGCCCTTGGACTGGCAACAGAAGGGACAGAGTACATGGCTTTCTGGCTGATTTCAGTTTACTTCACCATTTTCCTGAGGGAGATACCTAGCAGGTTCTATATTTACTGAGGATTCTGACCTTGTTTTTATAGGCATATTTCCATGACCTAAGACTCTTTTTAGGACTCATCACTTTCTATCATATTTGATATTTAGGAAAACCTTTAAAATTAATAATAAAATATTTTTTTAAAATTTTTACAATAGAATTTATTTTTATGTCTGAAAGGCATTAAGATAATACTTATGCATATCTATACTATAATACTATGAACATATGTAGTAGTAACAATTTACTGAATAATATTCACTGAAGAGTTACTAAAAGAAAGCAGCTCTGTTATGTGATTGGTAGACATTATCTTTTAAAATGTTTCTTACATCACAATGAGGTAGGTATTGTTATTCCCATTTTACTTGTGAGAGCAATAATACATGAAGAGAAACCAGTGGTGGTTCACTCAAGATCACACAGTCTTTTCTTTGAGCTGAACATAACATGACCTATATTCACTATAATTATTACACTACAAAAATAGTATTGAGGTCTATGGCATTTTCAAATAACATTTCATTAAATAAAAAGTTGCTATTTTAGGGTAGTAACCCACCTATATTCTTCCTGGGAATTGTGAACTTTCTGAATTTCAATTGACATTACACTGAACATTAATGTTCTCAAATAGGGAAAGTCAATCTTCACATTAATTATAATAAATTGAAAATAAATACCATTCACATGCATTTAGTTTTCAAGTGAATTTGGCAGACCAAGATTTTTCTATGGGTGGGATAAGCAGCATTATGTATTATATGGATCCAAAGGAGTTAGAGTCCACTTATTTTTCATAGAAACTGTAATGTGTATAGTGGTTTATGCTGTGTATGTTTGTGTGTGTGTGTTTGTGTGTGTGTATGTGTTACAGAGGAGAGAGCGAGCCAAGGAGATTATACATTTAAAAATGTAAATGCCCTTGAGACAGAATTAGCTCAAAGTCATATTGAGCTGTATACAATTATGGGTGTAGCGTTTAACTAGAGGAGAGTTGAATTGAACCATATAGGTGTCCCTGGGTATCTAGATAGGAAGATCTAAAGGGAAATCAGAAACTGTATATAGGACATTACTGGCTGATAGAAAGGGAGCCTATGAACATCTTTAAGACCTTTTGTGAAATTTATATTATCTAAGTTTTAATTTAAAGCTCCAGGCATAGTACAAAAACTGCAAGGAAGAACAGATGTGTTTCTGCATTGCCTAAAACCAGCTAGGGAAATGCCATTAGCTGAGGCAGCTCCTTTCTCTCTCTGGGTCTTGCTTTCTCACTCTCTAGCTCTCCTTATCTTTCTCCACATGATATCTCCTCTATGCTTCTCTCTGCAATTCTACTTTTTCCTTCTTACTCTGCAGTTTGGTTTTCTCTGCTTCTGCACATTTGATAGCCAAACCAACTTAACTAATAGGATTACTTATTTGTCTACTTAAATGATTTCATCTCCCCTGGTTCTGATCCAGTATTCCTAAGGGAGAATGTGATCAGTAACAAGCGTCAGATGGATGCTACTTGCCAAAGGGCTATGGTTGGGTGGGCACACCATATGAGTGTGATGCCAGGTACCACCAATGAGTGCACTGGTACCAAATGTTTCAAATATAGTATTTTGTTGAGGTTAAGGTCTCTGTCAAATCACAGGAATAAATACAAGATAGTAAAACTAGGAGGATTAACAGATAGTGTAGCTGTTTTAGAAGCCAGTGATGAAAGGTTAGGGATAATTCCCAGATCATCTTGACAGAGGGAGTCAATGAGCTAGGTATAAATAAGGTATGATATACATTTCCCCAGGTTTCTCCTGAACCTGAATGAGAAGAAATTGAGTTTTACAAAATCAATACAATGGACAAAATGATTCTTTTCTAACTTTGCTGGTAGTTTATTGATATAGAATAGGTGAAAGCGATCACTAGATCAGGTCACCCTTACCTTGGCTGAGCACTCAAGTTAATGAATGTCCAGATGACCTGCTTGTGGTCACTATCAAAGGCCACTTCCTGATGAATGCTGTCATTTGTAACCTTTATTTGTGGTTCTAAACTTGAGCAGGAGAATCTTTTCCCTGTATTTTATTTTACTGTTCCTATCTCTATCTGTGACATTTGTTTTCAGTTAAGCTTTGTTCTGGAGATCATTAGTATTTACTCTGTGATGCAGATCTTCTTTGCTGTGTTTAAAATGGCTCCATGGATGGCTGTTTTAGACCTAAATTATTTTGACCCTTATAGTTAAAACAAAAGGTGATACATTTGAATAGGAAAAAAAATTATGCTGAAGTGTCCCACATTTCTATGCTAAGGAGCCCACTGCAATTCTACAATTTGCTGTGATGATCACAGGGTACCTGATCTTTGTTTTTGGATCATTGAGGTGTTTTGTTCAAATTAATAAACACAATTTTAGTAAATTCTAACAGAGTTCCTTCTAGTTTTTCCCAATTAATAATTAGTATTCACTTCCTAATTATCTTTAAAAAACAATGTAGAAGGATACTTATTTTGAGAGTAAAGAATAGGAAAAATTAGCCAATAATTTAAATGTGATTGTGACTTTACCCTAAGAACTAAAACATTCAATTTGGATTTAAAAAATGGCACTCATGCAAAAGCAATGATGGTTGCTACAAACTGAATGTGTTCCCTCATATTCCTATACTGAAGATTAATTTCTGATGTGATACTATTTGATGTGGGGCTCTCAGGAGGTGGTTAGGTCATGAGGGTGAAAATCTTATGAATGGAATTGGTGCCTGTATAAAAGAAACTACAGGAAGTGTCCCCACCCTTCTACCATGTGGGAACACAGTAAGAAGATAATTGTCTATGAATCAGAAAACTGATCCTCACAACACACTGAATATTCCAAAACCATGTTTTTTTTTTTGTTTTTTTTTTTTTTTTTGCTTATAAGCCACCTATTATTTATTCTGTTATAGCAGTCTAACGACATTGAAATGCTGGTCTTACTAAATACCTATGATGTTGTCAAAATTTTCTCCTTGCATTTACAACAGTCCTTCTTTTTCTGTGGGTCCCTTACCCTCCCTATTACACAAAGATGGCTTCATGCCTTTCACTTCTTCTTTCAGGGTTTATTCCACCAACTGACTCTCAGACATATACATTCATAACTTACAAATAAGTTTTAATACATTTTTCCTCCCATCACATTTCAATAAGCAGCAAAGCCATAAGACAAAGAAATTACCGTATTGGGATTCAACAAATGCTTAAGGACTCATTAGTACTTTCTCTGTATCTCCACAAAATTAATCCCTGACCACTGTTAACTGGAACCCTATTTGGGATGAGAACAATTAGTCCCAGAGCACATTCTCTGAATGGGTCACTTTTTAACAGTTAGACTGGTGATATGTTGATAGGATGAAGTTTGCCAATGCTGCCATTAACAAAGACTACAGACTGGGTGGCTTCAACAATGGAAAGTTATTCTCTCACTTCTGGAGGCTCTAAGTCCAACACCAAGGGTATTGGCAGTGTTAATTTCTTCTGAGACCTCTCTCCTTTTTGGAGGTGTTTTCTTCTCTCTCCATACTCACATGATCTTTTCCCTGTGTGTGCATCCCTGGTGGCTCTCAGTATGTTAAGATGTTTTCTTAAAAGGTTTCAGTTTGATTGAATTAAAGCCCACCCTAAATGCCTCATATCAACATAGTCACCTCCTTAAAGGCCCTTTCTCCAATTATAGTCCCATTCTGAGATACTGAGGGTAAGAATTCTAACCTGTGAATTTTGGGGAGATACAATTCAGTCCAGAACAGATGGTCACATTAGAAGAAGCAGTACAGAAAGCATCACTCAAATATCAGCTGGAAGACTAAACTTTTGGAAGAGTATTTTTAGGAATTGCATTTTTTCATTATTTAAAAAAATTAAACTGTGTATGTGCATGTGTGCACTTACAACAGTCACAGTCGAGATATATATTCCTACCCTGCCTTCAGGGCCTGTTATTCCTGAAGCATGGACTGAACTTTGCCTGCTGCTTATATGATCCCTGATAAAAGTACCCTATGAGAAATGGGTCTTTGTGGCATTCTGGAGAGATTTGTTTTTTACTATTGTTCCTATGATATTTTCCATAAAACAAGACATTATAGAATATAAAGTTATGGTTTTTATGTTTAACATAAAAAATTAGTTTTGAGTGGTGATGACTCTTTATTCTGGGAACTATCAGCAGGAACATATAGAAAACAATCATCAGAAAAACCTGATTTCTCCTTTGCCTCACGCATTTTCTTAACGTTGGAATTCTGAAAGTTGCTTAAACTAACATGCTGCTTAGAAGACTTGTTTCTTCAATGTTTCAAAATTGCTGATTGAAGCAACACAACGATTGTTATGAATATAAAATAAAAATCTGTGCCAAATGTTGGAAACGTTCCACTTTCTAATTTAAAATATTCTTAGTACAAAACTTTAACACACAGAACAATGCCTATCACTTTGTTGGGTCTTAATAAATACCTGTTGTTGAATGAATCAGGCAGCCTGTCTCCCGTGCTCCTGTGGCATTTTGCTTCTGCTTCTATAATAGCATCTATTGTACTGCATAATCATTACCCATTCCCATTTTAGTCACTCCTCCTAGTCTACATCCTCAGTTCCTTTCTCTACCCATAGGACATAACAAAATGCTTGACACATGGCATACACTAATATTTCTTGACCAAAGGATATAAAGAAAAATATTTTAATATCAATGTTTATATAGCTAGATTTTCATGTCTCGGTGTGTGAAGTAATTGTTATAGTGCTTCCAGAAATTTTCCAAAACACTTCTTTGATGCCCCAAATCCCTTAAGCATGGTATTTCTAACATTGGAGATGGGTCTCAAAGACAAAATATTCCCAGAAATAATAATACTACAAATTCACCGCGTAATGTGGATAATTGCTATTATATCCTTTCTAGGAATGGACCTTAGTGCCTCAATTGAGGACTCTGAGAAATAGGAGGGAAAATGCCTTATTAAGTCTTGGACTTTTCCTATGTCACTATAACTACCAGAGTTAGCTTGGATTTAGCCTTGTGTTGAGGTAAAAGGGTTATTGAGCTATAAACAAAGCTACCATCAATCCCAGAAAGCAAAGCATTGTTTTATGTCTTTCATCACTAATATAAATGCTTTTAAATTGTAGCAATTTTCTAAAACTGTTATGTTCATGGTTGCATGGCCCTTGTATTTTATTCATTGCCTGTATTTTGATAATTTGATTATCTATTGATAAAGGGATAAGGAAAGAAAAAGGAATTTAAGATTTAAACATATGCAGGTTATGACTTAGCTGATAAAAAATCGGTTAATAAAGGTTGCTTATTACCTCATGTAGGATAGAAAACATTTTAATAGAATTCAATTTTATGAGTTTTTGATCAGTGGTAAAGCTAAATAGTATAATTCATAGATATAATAATTTTTAGAAGTGACTAAAATATTTGTTCTTTCATTTTTGAGCTTATGAAAATTTTGAAAAATTGCAAAATTTTCTTAGGCTGACAATATATTAAGAGACATCAAAGAACTAAAAAATTATATTTGTATTCTTAAAATCATTATTTCTTTCTGCACTCAAAAGCATATACCAATTATAGGAATCAGCTTTAATAATATTAATCAAGATTTTTTTTTAAGCAACCAATTAAATTTTTGTAGTCTGCGGGAAGATTTTGTAGTTGGCCAGAGGATTTGGAAGCAAGTTGGTATAAAGGAAACTCTCCACTGTAGGACTTGAGTTGTGAAATTTGGTCCAGGTCTGTCACTGCTGAGAGACTGTAGATAGCTAGCTTATTTGAATAACTCAAGATATGTTAACTGAGGGTTCCCCATACACACCTGAGTGCCTAGTGCTTAAAATAAAAAATGAATGCATAGTTTCTCTTCTGTGCCCCATTGTCTGCCCTCTTGAGGGATGTGAGTAATTTACATGGCAGAGAAGACAGTCCAATCCAAAGGCACAGCATGTTCAAAGTCATAAAGTTTTGAAAGTGTCCTAATGTATCCCTCAATGTTGGAGTAAAGTGTTTCCACTGAGCATGACTGATAGCATATATTTTAAAAGATTGCTCTGTAGCAAAGTGTGATATACAGGATCTTTGAGGGTCATTAAAAAGATTTTGGACTTTGTTTATGTAAGTTTACCTATATTTCAATAAGGTTCACAGGTTAGTAAGCATGTTTTCTAATATGTACTTGGTCATGTCCTATTTAATTGAAACAAGAACAGTTTCATTAAATTGTGAAATTGCAACTGTTGCAACTAACTAAAATTAATTGTAGAAATATGGTTGGGGACAGAAAATAATAGGTCTTAAATGCCTTACCATAAAATTCAGGTAACCAGTACATACTTTATGGATAGAAATTATGTGATTTGCTCAACAGAAGCCATGGGAGGATGTTCAAAATCATGAACTCTGGCCTCAACCTACATTTCAACATCTGCTTCACTCAACGTGCATCCTTGGAAGAGGGGCTTCAGCTCGTCAGTTCTTCAAGTCTTTCTAGCTCATCTGTGAATGAAGATAATATCTGCATTCATAAATAGTGTCTAGAACACAGAAAGCACTGACTCAATGATACTAGTTCCATTTTAGTTACTCCTTCAAGAGAAGAAACTGTGGGGATGAAGGGAATTGTCAGAGATACTTTTGCAGAAGTAGAATCAGCACAATGTGAAAAGAAAGTGCAGTTCAGTAGCCAAACTCTACTTGTATGTAGAGAGAGAGGAGATTGATTTCCAGATTTGTCCAGAAATCAGGAAGTTTTAGGGACTTGAGGTTTCCAGTGCTGGCAAACTGTTATGGATTGGTCACTCTTTGAAAAAGGGCATTTTTAACAGTAAACACTGTGAAGAAATATGATCATTCATTCCAGGGATAAAGAAATTGAAGTTCACAAGATAAAGTCACTTGCTTAAAGTCATCAGCTAATATACAACAGAAATTGGTGTTGAAGTTTAGATTTTGTTGATCATACAGAGACAAAGTTTATAAATACAGAGATTCCAGAATCAAACTATCTGAGCTTAAATGCTGGCATGATTACTTACCAGATAATATGACTTTGGGAGTGCTATTTAACACCCATGCTTCAGTTTTCCCTTTAAAATTAGATTAATAATGCATGTTTACTTGGGTGTTGTAAGGATTAAGTAAGGTAATATGTCTAAGAAGCATAGATCTAGTAGATGGCATGTATAAACTCCCCCAAAAGCAGATGTGGTAGCTAAAAATAAAAATAAAAATATTACCTTTCTACTTTGTAACCAGTAATCTGTAAGACATACTTTTAAGACTAGATTATATAGGATGGTGTGAATTTTATGACCTTTGAGTTTGAACCATCAAGTGGGTACCAAATGAACATTTCAACTAAAATTAGGATTTTGGGGCTTATCGGAACTTCCTGAAATACAGTTATTATCTACTGTACCAGACAGTGGTTGGTGAAACTGTAGAATATGAGTGGATTCTTGAAAAGACCCGTGTAGAGAAGAGACTGCTAGGACAGCAATGATGTCAGGAATGAAGTATCAGATAGGTGCTTTCAGGCATCTAGTCTAAGATGACTGCTGAGCTTATTTTTAACAAGGGGGATAAAGTGCCAAATCAGAATGCATTATGCATGTTACATAATACCTGGGGGATGAAGAGGTAAGGCTGCACCAGGGGAGCAGTAGGGAGCAAGAAGTAATTGAACTTATGTGGCTCTCTCGGGCTTTCAGAAAAGTTGAAATCTTAAATTTTAAATTCAAGAACCTGGAGGGTTTTATGTGTTATGTTGAATAAAATGAATTAGATAACAAGAACATATGTACTTCTTTGATGATTGAGAAGGCACTTCAAAATATTGTGTGGTGTTTTAAGTTGGTCTTTTAAACCACACTTACGTGATAAGTACAGAAATTCTGGTTAATAAAGCATTTTAACTGATACCATTTCAAACAAGAGAAAGGTTAGTAAATGAAACAGGATGAAAATACAATAGAATAGAATCCCAGGGTATTATGACACTGCATATACTTTCAGAAATATTCCTGATCTAAGCATGAATGCAAATAAGTCATTCACCAAGAACATGATATTACTTAACAATCCTTTGAGTTCACCATTTTTTTCATTTTTTTCTCATTAAAAATGACTACTTACTTGGCTTATTTTTAATTGAGCCCTGAGTTTTTGCCATTAAACTATATGTAAAAAAATCTCTCATCATAATCACCAGGGAGCTGGAAGGTGTTGAGCAATCAGCAAAATAATGAGGAGAGAAATGTTAAAAACTGGTAAAGTGGGAGTGGCAACTTCAAACATCCTTTGTAATGAGAGATTTTCTGAGTACATCACTACAGTTTAGGAAAAAGACTTGGGAAAACTGAGCTACTATCTGAAATTGGCATATCCAGCTTATTTTTGAATGAGTCAAGTAAAAAAACACCTCCCTGCCCCCATGCCTGGGCTTCTGTTATGTGCACCCACAGCAGTGCCTGTGGGGGGGGGGGGGGCTAAAATCGTGGGGCTTGATTTAGGGATGAAAGGATGCTAGTTGATTTTGCTGTCTGCAGGATTCATTTCAGAATGTTCAAGACAGGGAATGGTGTGTGGGAGCTGAATGAAAGGACTTCAAAATTAAAAATAATATCCCTCTAAAACTCATAGAATGATTCAACAATCTGTAGTGCCTTGGCACACTTCCATAATGGTTTTTTCTCTCTATACTGGGAGTAATGCAAATCGTTGCTGAGTCAAATGATGCTTCTGTGAAAGCTTTTAATTTCATAGGAAAGAGAATTACCCCCTAATCATTGTTATTAATACATAAAAACAGACCAACATGAGCCATAGATTAACCATTGCTTTTTAATTTAACACCCTGGAGAGAAAAAGCCAGGTGATTATGCTTTATCACCAAACAGTAAGCACAGATTTGTCTTTCCTGGTTGTCTTTGTAACAGCATGCAGAAGCCTTAGCCAAGAGGACCCTTCTAACACCTTATACATTTTACAATAGGGTGTTCTGTCTTTAGGTAGTAAATGATAACGGCATATTTATGCTTTTCTAATTTCTAATTTCTAATTTCTAAGAGTGTAAAGATGACTTTTACTGAAAATAATATATGACTGTACTTGTTAGGGGACATATAAGAAACATTCAGGACTACTTAGCACAGATGTTGAAAATGTTCTGTTTATCCAATTATATATAATCAGATTAACCTTTCCTTTTGTGCTATAATTATTATACAAAATGGCAAGGTTCATTTGGTGAAGCATGACTTTCTTTTAATGAGCTCACTTATGTAAATCCTTTGATCAAAGGAGAAATAAGAGAAATGGGAGCAATTAACACAACTTGGGCAGACAAAAAACTAATTTAAGTCAGCTAAAATTAGAGGGAGGCCCAAGTGGTTTGCTGTGAACCTCAGATCACTCTCTTTATTCTTCCACAATTATCATCTTAGACTGGACCTTAATATCTCACACCTGGATTAATATAATAATTCACAAAATGGGCATGTTTGTTCCTTGAATTTTTTTCCAATAATCTTTCTTGAAAACAATTTTCTGGAAAAATCTGCTTAAAAGAGATGCAATGCTTCTGCTCAAAAACATTCAATAGCTCCCTATTAACAATGGGAATTATAAATACTCGCAATTATATCTACAAGAATATAATTTTTTAAGAATTATATTTTTACGAAGAATTTCAAACCCAAACTGATAGCAAATATTGGCAAGGACAATTTGTTTCACCTGCAGAGTCTTTTTGTAAAACACTGAAAAAGGTAATACCTGTTTTAAAATCAGGAGAACACTCTTTTTAAAAGTATATGCCCTGTCAACATTGGGACCCCTTCCATGGGACAACAGTAATATTATGGCCAAGGGGAGGCTGTCCCCTTATGGCTGTCGGGGAGTAGGTCTTTAGTTTGCCAAAATCCTTACACTTCCACCTAGGCTACTAAATTTACTTACTTATTGGCCTTTAATATTGTAGTTTGTGACCCCTCTTTTATAATGTGGTACTACAAAAATGTTCAGCCTAAACTAACTGGATCTAACCACAGTCTTACCTACCTTCATTTCACTGTTATAAAACATGTCATCAGTATGTGTCATCATTTTAACACCCTTTCCAAGTTCTCCTATGTCAAGAATGTTCCCCAGTTTCTCCTGTCCTCGGAGTTTGTGACTGTCTGGACATTTCACATCATTCTTGATCTGTAGAACTCATTTGGTAATTAGCATTTGGTTTGAAAATAATTAGCATAATTTGAAATGTTGTATGTATTAATCATTTCTAAAAGCATGTTATAAGCTACTAAAAGATTGGACCCAATCTTTTAGGTATTTTTTTTTTGTAAATCCAGATTTAGCACCAAATTATATAAATAATGGACATTAAATGTAGAAATTTGATCATTCCCGATATCATTTTTTGGCACTAGAAACCCAAGCAAAAACAAAACACTCTCTTTTGGCATCATGATTATAGTGTACATTGAAAGATTGTCTTATAGGGCAATATAATATGAAAAAAGCCTGTAGGTTAGTTTTGAACATAAAAACTGATATCATTTATTACTTATTTACCAGGCACTGTTCTAAGTATCTTTTTATATTCACTCCTGTGAGCCTCATAGTCATTCTTTGAAGCAGGTTTTTGAGTAAACCATGAGATTAGATACTTCATGAGGATGAGGTTCTGTACTTTCACACGGTTATATGTGTTGCTGTCAAAATGTGCTACTTTGAGTAAGGATGGAATATATTCTCTTGGCGATTCTGTGTTCACTTGTAAGAAGCACTGGCCTGCAGAGCTGGTCTTACAATGCTTGGGAGTCCATCCTATGGAGATGGGTAAAGCACACCAAAAGTCATGTGGATGGTATGATTAAGATGTGGTGGGTGGAGAGCACATGGAGGTTCAGGACTCAGCAGGCAACTGAGTGTGATTAGAGCACTGGGGGTGGCACAGTGCAGTGTGCTAAGGAATTGGGATGCTTTTTTTGTGGACAAAGGGAGACATTAGAAATTTATTTAAAAATGGGGGGGGTACAGTGTGATTGGGTGCATTTTAATAAGATTGACTTCTGTAGTAGCTTAGGTGGCATGTTAACCCTGGCCCACAAAAGGGAAGACCATAATCCTGATCACATGCAGTGTGCAAACGAGGCGGTCCATTTAGCTATCAATCAGGAAATTAAGAAGGGGTTAGGTAGACTCTTAGAAGCCTGGGGAGATATGACATCAAGACTTTGTGCTTAGTTGCTGAGGTCATTAATATAAATGTGGAAAATTCAGGAGGAGATTTAAAGCAGTAAGAGGTTGGGAGTTGACTTTATAAACCCTTCTTAGGTACCTAATCAGTTTCTTTTTCCTTTTATATGCAGTAGCTCTAACTGAACCCATAATTCCTTGAGAAAGTTCCAACTCTTTCTGGCATCAAACATATGTTCCCCATAAAGGTCATTAGACTCCCTCTATCAATTAATTTTATTTTCATATCAGAGCCATTGCAAGTGTTCTTTAAGTACTCATCTGCAACATTTCAATAACTCGGGAATCTCTGTCTAATAGTGTTATATCACGAAACTGATAACACCCTAATTTCATTTAATCCATTTTGAAGCATGCTGCCATTATCTCATGGAGATTTTTGCTGGTTTTCTTGTTCTAGATCCTCAGGGAGTAGAGGCTGCCTTTCTTGTTATCTAGTATGTTCCTTAAAATTTATGAAAGTCACATGTCTAAAAGTTTAGACATGGAATTACATTACCAAAGGGGATTTGGCATATGAAAGTTTACCATCTCTAGTTAGGGTATAATTTTACTATTACGCATGGACATGATAATATCATGAATTAAATATAAAAATTAGAATAAATTTCGTAGGAAAACTTTAGCTCAATGTAATTAGCTCTTAGGACATTTGAAGTTGCAGTTTTAGAAAGAAGAAACTAATTTTATCATCAGAGATTAGGCTTCTTTCTGAGTTTTATATATATATTTATAAACCTGGGTTGAGTACACATTCTTTGATGAGGGCTTCTCTGGACACCGAGAAAAAGGAGGTGAATGCAGTAGAAGTAGTAATCCTCTCATAGAGATTACCGGCTCCTAGTAGAGACAGGCAACCAATGTCAGCTTTCCAAAGCACCCACACACACATATACACACACACACACAGATTCACTTTTTTTATTAGTGAATTTTAGTTGCACATAAGGTGCAAGATGCACAAAATATACCAATATAATTTGTTCAGTTTCATTCTCTAGTATTTCCCCTTTCCCTTCCCTCCTCCCTCCTTCTCTTCCTTTTCTCTGCTCTACTGATCTTCCTTTCATTTTGATGAGATTTCCCCCACCTTCCTTTTCCGTCTCTAGCTTCCACACATGAGAGAAATTATACAACCCTTGACCCTCCAAGGTTGGCTTATTTTGCTTAACATGATGTTCTCAAGTTCTGTTCATTTTCCTGCTGATGACATAATTTAGTTTTTCCTTTATGGCACAATAAAAAACCATTGTGTCCAAAAGTTTTGTGTAGAACATTTCCTTAACATCAGAGGCAATAGTATCTTACTACATCGTTTTGATTTTTTTAATGTCAATAAAAATGTATTAACCACATTACTTTTTTTCTTGACTAGCTTTTCTTCAGCATGTTATATACTTATCAGAAGTTTAATGGGTAGAAGAAATTCAGATTGAAGGAAAAACTATCATTAAAACAATATCTAAAGCTCTCTTCAGTATTTCTCACAAAAATATCATGTTGTAAGAGGTAAGACTTAATGGTATAGTTTCACAATATTATGTATATTCTTTGATTTTTCTTTTCTTAACACAAAATAAATTAGCTGATGTCAAAGGAATGTGCCCTTGGAGACAAAGGCACTTCACTTGTGCTACCTAATAATGCCATCTTTGCTTCAATTTTACCATTTCTAGTGTCAACACTTTTGTTTTCTATTTGTCATATTCTAAAAGGCAACAATGTTCAAAATACAAAAATACCCACATGCTCCCAAAACTCTGCGATAAAGGCCATTTGAAACCTGACATTATTGAGCACACACTCTATGCCAAGCACTATGTACTGGAGAATTATATAACATCTCTAAAATAGCATATTTGGCTGGAAAATCTTGCCACCCTGCAAAAATGTAAGGGCTTGGAGGGGCAGTTCTGGGTTGTAACCGAGTACAGTTTAAATACAAACGATGATAAGCAGTTTGTATTTGGTGATAAATATAAAAACAAATCAAACCAAATAATAACATAGGAATTGAACTAAACAGCTCAATTATAATCCCGACTCTCACTTTGTACCTTTGGAGTGATCATTATTTGAAGTTCATTATCAACATTTATGAATGACTTGAGTATTAAAATATATCTAAATATGCATATATATAAGAGAGCATCCAGCCAAGGAACTGTAACAGTGAATACTGGAAAGTTTCTCTTCCCACTTGCCTGAGGTTGGGGACAATGGTAATTATTAGTATCACCTGTTGATCTTTCAGTACTGATGGAGACCCATTCTGACCAAGCAGAGTCTCTAGGGATGACACCTGAGTAGTGGTAATTTTTAAAACTCCCCAGGTGATTCTAAATGTGAAGACAGGCTAGGAACTCCTGTGCTTCCTCTCTTCCTGCTTGATATCATAAAGTATGTACAAGGAAACCTTTTACCAATTCCAGTGGCTTCAATAGGATTTGATCAAGGAGAAAAAGCAGAAGAGAAGAAAATGAGAGAAAAAATTAAATTATCTCTGCTGTTCCCGAAAAAGAGCTACTAACTATTTTTAGCATATCCTCTAACTTAGTATTTCTCAGGGTATGGATTTGGAATATCCATATTAAAATAACTCTGGTTAAAAATACAATATATTTAGCCCAATTCTATACCTCCAGAACCACAGTTTCAGTAGAGTGGTACAGAGGCAAAAATCCATTTTTTAATGCAACATAGAAAATCTCATGTACCCCAAATTTGAGAATTGCTGCCCTAATTACCTAAGCTCCTAATTTATTTTCTTTGTTACATTTGTGCTAAACTGGAAAGGACAAATGTAACAAAGTAGTTAGTAGCTCTTTTTTGGGAAGAGCAGAGATAATTTTTTTCTCTCATTTTCTTCTCTTCTGCTTTTTCTCCTTGATCAAAATTGTATTTAGGCCACTGGAATTGGAAAGGACCTATTACCTTGAAATAAATATATTATACTTGTTATTAAATAATTGTCATATAGTATAGATCAAATATTCTGAGAAATTAAATAGTTTTATAAAGTATGGGAATCTTCTAGCTATTCAATGATGCTTACTGATAAATATATTTCATAACTCATTTCAGATTATTATAACTGCTTAAATTTTTCAAAAGGCAAAAATAGAGTCAGTATTTTTTTTTTTTTGTAAAGTCCATTACAGTTTTCATATTTGAGTCTGTCTTTGGGAACTCTTTTGGTTTCTGCTTCACATTTTCTAGGTAAGGCCTTTCCTTAATTCTTGAATTCTCCATGCCAACTTGCTGCATGGGATTTCCCAGTATTGGGTACAGTGCTCATCATTCTTTATTGCTATCCTTTGTTTAATTGTCTAAACTTCCCACTAGGCAAAAAGATATGTGAACAGCATCCTCATTTTTCTTGTTCACCACTGTTTTTCTAGCATGTAGCAGCTTCCAAACCACACAAGGATACCTCTCCAGTGAATCAAAAATGCTTCCCTATGGGGAAAAAAAAATTAAGCTTGAGAATATAGACACAATGTAAGAATATTTTCCTGCAGGAACTCACCTTTTAAGACTTTTTCCAGAGAAACAGAACCTTTATTTCAAAGAGATACACTAGAGCTCTTCATCTATAACTGCTAACTCCATACTTGGACTTCATTGATCATGAACAGATGGTGGCAGTGACTCACCGAACCAGGGTAGAACAACTAAAAACAAAGCTAGTCATCAGCATCACCAATATTTGTCATTGAAGACATACAAGATTATTTTGCTTATGTATGGTGGGTTTTGCCATACAAATTTCTGGTTCTGAATGCCATTTATAGTCAGTTCTGTGTAAATGGTGCTAATATTTCTTGCAGAGGAGAATATGTAGTTCTGTTATCTTATTGTCTTGATTTTTTTTTTTTTTTGGCACGTTTGATGTTCAGGTGACTGAATAGTGCTACATGCAACATTACCAATGGAACTCAAGGGATCTTGGAAGCAATTGGCATACAAGTCCCAAATGACATTACCAATTTTGCCATATTTTTTTTTTATGGAAAACACCTAGCTTGTCATTTATTTCTCTATTTAGCTCTTTATACTTACTTCCTAGTACTTCTTCAGGTAGTCTAGTATTTTGGAAAGCAATGAATCTCATTCTTCATACACATTTCAATGTGATATGAATGTAACAAATGTCATATTTATTACCTCTTTCCAGAACATTAACAGAGAGTGTAAATGAGATTGAACCTAACAGCAACCTATACCTAGGAGACAGCAGTGCTGCACTGATTCGGTGACTTACTGTGTTTTATGATCCTTGGTTTACAAACCATTAGCTAATAGTCCAGCTAGTACACATTCATTTTTAAGTTAAAGTGCATAGGGTGACAAATTTTATGCTGATTACTGTGTTTATTTTTGTTTCACTAAAATGAAGTAGAAATGAAATGACTGTGTTTTTATCAACTGTACATTGCTGATCTTGAAAGCAGAAAATGTCATGTTAAAAAATAAAACAAACAGAAATGGTAAAATGAGGTTTAACATTTAAACAATTCTGGTTACCAAAAGGAAGAAAAGAGCATGTTAGACTTATTTATAAAAATACCTGCCCTTGAAATTTAGAAAACTGACACAGACTAAATACTGGATGAATTTATTGTAGTTTGCATAAGGACAGTTCTAAAACACACAAAAAATTATCATAAAATTATTTTATTGATTTTTTTTCTGCATATTACTTTCAATAGTATTGCAGGTTACTGCATGATAAATTCTTAGCTTCCACCTTAAACATATTATTCAAATAGGACAATAGTATCCCTTCTCAGTTAGTTGTTAATAAGCTGTTATATATATTTAATATCCTGATCATTCCTCATAATTGAAGTCTCACCAGCTGCTTAATTATTGCAGTGGTTCCTCCAAGTTATCTACTGAGGAGTGGTGGTGGGGTTGATGTATTTCATTGTACTTGTCTTCTAAAATTTCAAAATGGAAAGCTGTAGCATGATTGTGTACATATATGTATGTTTTTTTGTGAAACATCTGGTATTCAAAACTCAGAATTCTGAGTCTTTAGTTGGCCTCATTAATAATTTAAAATACCCAGAATGGTGATACAGATATAATAAAAAGAAGATGAAATTCTTAATTAAAACACAATAATATAAAAATAAGTTGAAAAAAGAACATGAGAGAAATTTATATTGTTGGAGATTATTTAAATTACTAAAAGCAACCAATGAAATTTCCATTTTTATTATGACTTATGCCTCTAATGGTTTAGATATCTATTTTAAATATCAAATAAACACCTTATATTTGATTCTGAATTTATTTTTAAAATATTAAATTTCCTACTCTAAACCTATTTTCAGTTGAAATTTGTTTTTAAGGGTTAGGGCTATAGAGAGGAAAAAAATATTAATGAAGTTTTAGAAGCTGACACAAATTGACATTGATTCAGATTCTCTTATTTAACAACAACAAAAAAGTTGGGCTGGAGTATGCAGCTCAGTGGTAGAGTGCTTGCCTTGGATGTACAAGACATTAGGTTTGATGCCTCAATACGGGCTGGGGGGGGAAATTATTTTAAAAATCTATTAAAGGGCATTTGTAGCAGAGAATGGTGGCATACACATATAATCTCAGTGACTCTGGAGGTTAAGGCAAGAGGATCTCAAGTTCCAGGCCAGCCTCTGCAACTTAGCAAGACCCTGTCTCAAAATAAAAAGGCCTGGGGGTATGTCTTAATACCTCCACAAAGGAGGGCTGAGGTCAATCAGGAGTTATAGATTTATAAAGAAAACAATTTTGAGATACCATATATAAGATGTTTTTCGCACAAGGTAAACATTCACATAGTTTGAGGAGAACTAAAGTACTCTCTCATTTGTTATTTAAATTCATAAACAGAATCTTTATCATAAGACAGAAGTAGTCTATTAATAGTACAAAATAAGTAAAAGAATTTGCATGCTACAGCTAGTTTTCCCTAGAATTTGACAGTAACTTTGGATTGACTGTGTTTACAATGTTTTCAACAGACTTTGGCCCAAGACCAGTGTATTTTTGTGTTGTTTAGGACTTCAGTTTTTAAAATATTTGCAGTGGCATTAATTACAATTATTAGGTGGATGAGTGTGCTCTTGTGGTGAGGATGGCTGAGGAGGTAGTTATTGTTTAGGCCAGGTGCAATTATTTATTTATAATAACATCTCGATGAAATCAGACAGATCTGGTTCGAATCACAACTTCAAGGGCATGATTGTGCCAGGTTATATAGCCAGTACACCTTAGTTTCCTCAGTCTTAGGAGTAGCGATATCAAGACCAATTTCATATATTTGTTGTAGAGATATTAATAGAGTGGTCTTATGACAGCACCTGATAACACTATTATTGTTACTAATCTTAGACAATTCACAATGACTTTTTAAACAACAGACATGATCCCTGTTAGGCTACCTGAAGATTTTCGAGAGGACAGAATCAAACTTGTCTTTATGTCTTTATAAAGAATATGTATGAAATAAGATATGTCAAGAGCTTTGTAATGTTTTGAACAACCAATGAAAAAAAAAGAAAAATGGGAAAAAAATGTTATTTAAAAAAAAAGAATACAATAGCTGGGTATGGTGCTGCATGCCTGTAATCCTAGCAGCTCTGGAGGCTGAGTTAGGAAGATCAAAAGTTCAAAGTCAGCCTCAACAATTTAGCAAGTTTCCATCTCAAAATTAAAAAAAAAATCTATCTTTATCTCTCTATATATCTATATCTATATTATATATATAAAGGGATGGGTTTGGTTCAGTGGTTAAGTGTCACTGGTACAATCCCTAGTACCAAAAAAAAAAATAATAATAATAATAGATTTACTCCATAGGGCATTAGAAAAGTGCCAAATTGCTTTTTATTTATTATATATCCTCTCATATGAGATATCATATTTAAATCTAAGAAAGGTTAAACGGTCAATAAAGCAGCTGTAGCAAATTATACTCAATATGGATAAGTATAGAGAAAAATAAAATTCACACCAGGAGGGACTATTTGTGTGGTGCAAATGAGGAGACAACAGCTCATTGTGGACAATCATCCCATGACACAGCAATGCTGTCATTAAATAATTTAACATTGTTTCTTAAAGTATTATTGAATAGAGAGAGTAATGACATTTTAGTTATTCAGTCAGCTGAAAAGAGACGTAAGGAATTTAAAAAAGAAGCCATCAAAAGGAAACGCAAACATGATGAGTGTGCAGAACACAGCCTGAGAAAAAGTATTCAATGAGAAAATTGAGACAGAGATGGGATGCAATCATCTGCAGGAATATCAGGCCCAGAAAAGAAGTAACAAGATGCTCTTCTCATCTGTTGTCATTTAATTTCTCCTTTCCTGTTCAAATTTTGTGGGAATTATATCTTTAAGTTCATTGTTTTTCCTAAAGAAGACCACTTGTTCCTCAAAGTTGTCTAAAAGAGAAGATTGTGTTGTTTTCTTTCTCTTTTTTTCCCTTTTTTTTTTTTTCCCTAACAATCCAGTTTAATGAACCCAAATCTTCAGGATGCAAATTTAGGTATTTCCTAACTATGTGGACCCAGGACAAGCATGAAATCAAACCAAATAATTTTAAAGTCTGAATCAATCCATAGCTAGTCATGAATTTTCCATATCTTTAAGATAAGGGTGAAAGTAGGTTTGTGGAGGTTGGCTCCGGTCAATAATGTTCAACCTCTTAAAAACAGACCTTGGCACATTGCGCACTCAAGACAGGCTGGCTGTAAGATGACTCAGTTCGTAAGGCAGGCTTGTCTGTAGTACCCTGTGGACCTTGCTGTGTGCCTCCCTCTTTCCCTTCCATTTTTCTGAGTTCTGCTTCAAGGCCAAGGCTTTTCTGCTCTGAATGTCATATGATAGAATGGTCAGGCAGGAAAGATGCATGGAAGTCACAGAATCCTAATATGCCATTCTACAGGTGAGAAAGGGGAGGATGGGAGAGGAAAAGAGAGAGGAGGAGGAGGACAGAGGAAAGGAGAGAGGGGCAGTGGATAACTTGGCTCCTTACCTTAGGAATTTACATTTCAGTGAGGGCTGCATTCAACATTTGCATAATTCTCCTCTTTGGGTCCAGGTTGCAGATTGGACAGGTATTTGGAGCATTTCAAGGGAATTTGAGAAGGGCAGAGTGAATCTAAAATTGTAGGTGTTCTTTAGGGAAAGATGTTAACATGAATCCTTTAGGATTAATTTATTCATGTAAAAAATAAATTAGGGAATAAACTCAGACTAAATATGAAAGACAAATTATTGGCTTATATAAACCTAAATCTAATACTCTTTGGAAGTTCACACACAGTGTGTTCGACACTATACTGATTAAGTCCATCAAGGCTCACTTGCCAACACAGTAATTTCCCTATTCCACTAAAAATACAGGGAAGAAATATAATAATCATTATAATTTATATTATGTAAATTTGTTATAAGTAAATTGTATATTTAAATTTCAATGATTGCTATTATAAAAGAATGTTTAATTTTTTCACCTTTACTTTAATTACTAACCTCAATGATTTCAGGGATAGTTATGAATTGGAAGAAACTTCAGTTTAATCCTAGCCCTGGAAATCCCCAAATTTGGTATTATATCTAGATAAAACATCTTATTTTTTTAGGTGTTATTGATAAAAACTGATGACCACATTGAGATTTTCTTTCTCAGAATGGAGAATTGAATCAACAGATACTTTTTGAGTATTTATAATGGGCAAGGAAAATATTTTAATTTCTGAGGAAATGACAGAAATAAGATATGATACCAGAGTGATTTCTAGGAGCTTATAAATGAGCAAGCAATAGAAATTATGATAAAGGTGACAAAAAATACTTGGGAAGATCTCTGAACATATGACCCACACAGTTACAAAGTGGCCTGAACTCAGGGGAGCTCTTTGCTTGATCAGGGTTCTGCTGTCACCCTCTCAAAATTATTAACAAAATTTGAACAAGGGGTCTCTCATTTGCATTTGGCACTGGGTCCTGACAAACTGTAATTGGTTCTTAGTAGTTTGATAAATACTGCAGAAGGAAAGGACAGGTGCAGTGGGAACACGTAAGATAAAAATGTAAGCCCATCTCTAGAGCCGAAAGTCAGGAAAGCTTTCCCAGAAAACAATGATAAACTCATGCTGAAATAGTGAATAGAAATTAGTCATGTGGAAAAGAGGATAGCAGGAAAGGGGTTACAAGCAGAAGGAACTGTTTATAAAGTGTCTCTGAGGTGGACAAAAGCATGGAGAAGTCACCATAGTTCAGTGTACTTGAATTTTAGAAGGACAGGTAAGGAGAGATAAGAAAACAAGGAATCAGACCATAGAGAACCATGCAAACATGATGCACATGTTCATTTTATTCTGAGAGAATTGCAGTCACTGGATGATTTTAGATAGAGAAGTGAATCTATCAAATGTTTATTTTAGAAAAAAATTACTATTAGTTGCTCTCTGATAAAAAGAAAAAAAGAAAAAAAAATGAGGGAGTAAGTATTCTGGGTCACAAGATTTCTGGTGCAATGGGTGGAAAATCAGGGACATTACAATATTTTCAGTTGGGAAAATGAATAAGTGTTCATGATACTTGCCGAAATATGAGCTAAAAGAGGAGGATCAGACTTATGGAAAAGGTCCTTGCTTCCATGTTAGAAATAATGCTGGATTCCCATTATCTATGTGATATTCACATAGAGAGATCAAAGGGGTGAATAGATAAATGATTCTAGGAAAAAAAGAAAAAAAGATGTTCAGGTTGAATATGGGGCTTGAAAAGAGAATAGAAGCTACATAACAGGAAAAGTTTGTCCACGTTGCTTAAACAAAAAAAAAAAAAAAAAAAAAGGAAGCAACTGAAAACATAAGTTTCACACAGAATAATTAAGAGTTTAAGAGTGTCAAATGCTGCCAAAAAATCAAGTAAGCCAAGTGACATGTAAGTGTACCATGTGCATACCTGTAAATTGACTGCTGTATTTGCTTTGACTTCCCCAAACTAAAAAATCCTTTAGATATGGAAGCATACCATGACAAACCTCAAGGAATCTGACAAAATGCTTTGTGTTCGCTCACTCGCTCTCTTTCTCTCTGGTGTGTGTGTGTGTATGTGTGTGTTGGGGGGGGGTGGCTGATTGATTGCTTCATTGATTTCTACAAACTTTGGCAAAAAAGGTATTCCATTTAATTAGTAGGACAGTTCAGTGTACAGTTACTACAGTTCAGCACCATAAATTCTGGGAGTAAACTAGAGGGAAAACTAGAAAATATTTCAAGTTCCCTAAGCTGCTATACTGAATATTCATTATAGAGATTCATCTCCTCCTAATATAGAGGAATTGGTCTGGCTGGTTGGTATTTTTAAGCTGAATCTAATATGAGTATAAATGGTCTAGGTTAATGAGTGCCTGCTAAGTCATCTATTAGGTGAAGTCAACAATAACAAAGTCCTTTCAGTGGTTAATCCCCCCCCACACACACTTTTTAAGTTTCCCTATTTTTTTTTTTTTAATTTCAGAGGTCTGTTCTTCAAGTCTAGTTTAATACCCAATCCTTAGTTCTGTCCAAGTATCAAAAATTATTGGCTTTCCCCTGAAGAACTTAAGTTAAATTGCTTTCACTCTATGTATCTTTTATCCTTCTGTATGTCTCATGTGGTCCTCATGGTGCACTTCACAGAAAAACTCTCTGTAATAGAGGGCAGGCACCCTGGAAGAGGAGGAAAGAAAGAATACACCATTTAATTTTGTATGATAGAAGTACCTGAATGCTAATGTACTCAGAATGAAACTACCAGAAAAGATTGATTTATTCTTATTTGATGAAAGCTTGTCTCTGGAATTCAATATTTTATATTACAAATTGACACTAACTCAATAACAAATTTTGGTTCCAGAGTTAGAGTTTGGCCAGATTCTTTGTAAAAAAAAAATTATGATATTTACAAACATAATAGTAGAATTTCTAGTTATTGATGTCAGCTATTAAAATCTATACCACTGTTATCTAGCATTGTTAGTTTGTTTACAGTTGACTTCAATTTTACCTGATTCTCTTCCCATAAAGTCCAGGCTATAAAACTGAAATATAAAATGATTTTGAAAATACATGGTCCCTCATAACCAATTTATTTGTATTTTCAATTATGTATAAATTTGTAGGTACGATCCCCTTTATGGATGTGGCTTTTTTTTTTTTCTGGTACAAATACAATTAACTGTAACATATGGGACATTTGTACCACAGCATGGACTAAAAAATTCAAAGGGACTTAATTAATTAGAATACTGAGAAACAGCATGCTTATATAAGCATAGGGAAATTCAAGATAATCATTTTAGCCTAATTTATGTTCTAAATATTTGACATATGAAGATGACTGGAAAAGCAGTTGGAATTCAAACTTTTACCTTCAAGCTACGTATTGAAATTTATTGATAATGCAGTTCTTGAAAAAAGTGTAAATCGCCTGTATAAAACAGGAAAGAATGTGGCTAAATAATATTGACATGAATTCAGTTTTTGTACTGCATTACTATATTTACATTGTGAGACTTGTAACCTTTTCAAAATTAAAGTCTTCCAAGTGTTTATGAGTGATAATGCTTTTAGTATCTCCATATTTTATATTTATTGTGGCTATCAGAAATCTTATAGAAAATTTACATTTTAATCAGTCTTTTTACATTGGAGAAAAATGATATTTTTATAATAAATTTGCATAGCTGGTTGAGAAATACATCAGCTGACTAATGCTTTTTCTATTGCTACAATGGACATTTATGAAGTATAAAAACTACTGGTTTAAAATTTAAATGTGTACTAAATTAAACAACTTTTACCAAAAAAAATTATAAATTATGAAAAATGTATATCAAATATTCCTTCATAAAATAAAAAGGAAAAATATTCTATTACCTAATTTTATATTTGTATTTTAATTATTTTCAGCTGTTTAACAATATTTTTCTGTTTCTCTAATGAGTCTGAAACACATATAATATAATAATAAACGGTTGTGTACTCCAAAAGCAGTAATAATTACACACCAAATTATATACTTCATGTATGTGCTTATGATTGAGGTGTATATAATTTTCAGATTTATCTATATATTAAAATTGATTGTGTTTGAGTGTGTTTGTGTATCTGTGTAATTATGTGGACACAGGACAGTCTTTTTTATATTTATATATGAAAGCAGAAAGCATTACCATTCTTATTACACATTTGGAGCACAATTTTTCATATCTCTGGTTGTATACAAAGTATATTCATACCAATTTATGACTTCATACGTGTAGTTTGGATAGTAATGATCATCACATTCCACCATCCTTGCTAACCCCATGCCCCTCCCTTCCCCTTCCACCCCTCTGCCCTATCTAGAGTTCATCTATTCCTCCCATGCTCCCCTTCCCTACCCCACTATGAATGACCCTCCTTATATCAGAAAAAAATATTCAGCATTTGTTTTTTGGGGATTTGAGGCAAACTGAAATGGAAACCGGGTCCAGCGTGCCCTTTACTATTGATGTTCTATCTTGGAAAATTATCTGTCATTTCAAAGAGAATGTCTCTTTGGCTAGGTTGTATTTTGAAGAATAATGGTAACATGCAAAATGCCTGGAATAGTGATTAGTACCTAAAATGAATTTTATCTTTATATTCTAATTTGGCTTTAAAAACCAAGGCAAGGCAATAACAAACAATGATAACTAAGTCAGTATTGCCTGTAATTGAGCCAGGTAATTTCTTAAGGAGGTCACAAAGTGGGTGTACTTTAATTCATAACATCTACAGTAGATGCTGATTCTATTATTTTATTGTGAGACAAAGGAATTGGAAATGATCAATAGGCTAGAAATGATCTTGAATTACATATACTTTGTATTACAGTTTGTTAAAGAAATGGGAAGATGAATAATTGTTTAATGAAATAGTATGTTATCATTATCCACCCATCCTAGGTAAAGGAAGGAGAAGTATTTGATAGCATACTTCTTTTCATGGCCTTTAATTTGAAACATTTTTATTACATAAATATAATAACTTTCTATATTTAGTGGTTCTAAAAAGATAAATATATAAAAGGTCAATATACTGCAGTAGACAAGATTAGTTTCTGGAATCGGATTATATGGGTTGAAATTCTCACAGTGCTATTTACCAATTATATCCTTAATTACAAAATGAGATATTTGTTTTCACTTATATTATTTTTGTAAAGATTAGGTGATAGATTTTGGCCTTGGGTTTATTAGGTTCAAATTTCAGTAGCACTATTTTCATTGTATTTGACTTTGGAAAAGTTATATAACATTTATGTCTTAGATATTTTTTCTTTATACAATGGAGACAGTAATAGAACATACTATATAGGATTGTTTTAAAAGATTAAAAATTAAGTCCATTCAGAGTATATAGACACTAGAGTTTTGCATTTTATTCTTAACAACTGCTAGTTATTACTGTTAAGCAAATACATGACAAGAATATAGCCTATGTATGTATAATACATGTGAGGATATTCAGGTGTTTAAATATGTGTATACATGCTATATGCATTTTGTATGTGTGTGTATTAATATATATGTACAAATTGAAGTAAAATATTTGTGTCTAAAAGAAAAGTGACAGGAAAAAATTTGGAATTCCTAAATTAAGTTTGCATGACCATGTTTTTATAGAGATCTTGCCCAACAGAGTACCCAGCAGACAAGTGCTTCTATTTTAAAAATGTCGAAATTCCTGAAACATTTTATAACAAAGCTTTAGCTCTCTGAACCATAAGTTATGAATATGCTGGGTCAGTTCTAAACCAGAGGTCTTGCTATTGAAGTTTAATTTATTGAATTGATCATTTCAAACTGTCTTCTAGCCTGTAGAACTGGTAAAATGCTTTACATGGTAAAAGACACTTCTTGGTTTATATCTCAAGGGTAGAAATGAAATTATATTTTAAGGGATAAAATGGAAACATAGAACAGAAGGAGTTTGCTATCAATCTGTTAACACTTTTCTCTTCTACCTTAATAAATAAAACTTTTATTCAACTTACTTTATATAGTCAATGGCCAACAACTATAAAATACAACAAATGTGCATGAGTGTGAAATATTTTGATTACTTCACTTTTTAGTGAAAGCTACAAGATGAAGTTGTGTCTAATTAAGTAAATTAAGGAAGAATGCAGTGTAATTACTTTCTCTTAAATTTGAAAAACATTTATCATTAAAATCAGAATAATTTTCTTATAAGCTCATAGACTTGTTATGAAATTTAATATGGTAATGATTGTGAAGTCATATTTTCATTAAGAGTGGATAACACATTAATTCTATCTGCATAGTTTAGAATTTAGTGGACAGTGTTGTCCCAACAATGGCATCTCTGATTTTAACCAAATAGCACTAAAATTCAGGACTAAGCTTTCCTGGGTATTTTCTTTCATTCACCAATAACAAAAAATGAACAAATAGTTATTAATACATTTAATCAAAGCTAGAGTGGGCTTTCATATATTGAAAATTATATTCTTTGTCTATAGAGGCAATGATTCTCTCTCTCCATATATATAAAATCTGAGATGATGACAAAAGATTTATAGAAACAGCATGACAGAGCTGATCCTTTACAAATTTTGATGGTAGTGGGCCATTGCTTACAACTACCATAAATATCTACATGATCTTGAGACTATTGTTAAAATATCCTATAATATTTGAGTTGTATACCATTGTTAGAATTAGCAATAAGGTGTGTATGAATGTCACACAACAATATCTATGACACACAGTCTTTAACATATATATGCTTACAACTTATTTAAATACTAAAACTGGAATGGCCCAAATATTTAATATTTCATTATTGCTTCATTTACATCTCCTATCTGAAAATGCTACAATATAACATATTACTGTATTTATGCTATCAATAATAAGTCTCTGAGATTTATGTATCTTTACTTTCACATAGCAGTTAACATATTTTAGTGTCTGAAAGCCAGATGTAGGAGATTGGTCCTACAAAAAAGTATTTTACTTTGATAAAAGGAATTATTCAGAAAAATATATAGTTACTCTAAAATGTCCCTTGGATGACATTTCAGAGTTATAGCTCTAATGAAAACCTTGTTTTAATATTCCAGTTATTCTTATTTTATTTTAGTGATAAATAATTTATTCCACATTTACTTATCACATTTAACAATATTTTCCAATTAGAAAAATATTATTATAATATTAATTCAAATTAGAGTATATTATATGTCATATTTGCCTGGGAATTGAAGAATTTATGGCAAAAGAAAAAAATACATTGTATTTATCATCTGTTACTGGGGCTAAGATGGAAGTGATGGTCTGATGGTTTCATCTGGAGACTCCATAGGACAATCTGTTCCTTGTGTTTTCTAGATATTGGAGACTGCCAGTTTCCCTTGGTTTATAGCCACATTGCTCCAATCTCTGCTTTTGGCATGCAGCTTCTCCTCTATGTGACCTTCCTGCATGATTTATTGTAAGAATCCTTGTGATTACATTGCTTTGGCCTAGATAATCTAAGATAATCCACCTATAACTACTTCCTTAATTTAATTATATCTGCAAAATCCTTTCCCCCCCCATTAAGATATCATTCACCAGCTCAGGAGAGTAGGATGTGGGTGTATTTGAGAATTAACATTGTTCATCCTAGCACAGTACACCTTCTAACCACAAAGATTTACATCTATCCCACATGTAAAATCTATTCAAACTATCCCAACAGTCTCCAAATTCTCAACCTATTGTAGCATAATTCAGTTCTAAAAGCTCATCTAAATATTATCAGGTCAAAACAGGTGTCATTAAGATTCTTGCACGATCCATTCTGGGGCAAAATCCCTCTTTATCTGTAGGCTGAAATAACTAGAAACCAGATTGCATCCAAAATACAATGGTGTGATGGAGATAGGATCCAAGTTATAGATATACCCATTTTGAAAACGAGAGAGGGGTAAGAAGAATAAAAGGAGTTACTTCCAACTCCCTCAACATTTAGAAATTCAACTAGGCAAACTCCATTAATTTTCAGGACCTGGGAAGAATCTTCTGTGGTTCTTGGCTACGGCCATCTGGGCCTGCAGCTCGGCCACCTGAGTCATCCTCCCTTTTGCTTGAATGGTAATATATATTTTCAGCTGAGTATTTCCATCAGCCTTTTTCTGTGCTGTACAATTTCAAAGGAGTCTGACAGCCTTCCTTCATTTTGTCCTGTCTCTGTCCCTTTCAGTTCAAGCCGACAGTGTTCCTGCTGATGTAACACTCAAAGAATCTTGTGGGTCCCCATGTATATCAGAGATTTGCTCCATTAAACAAGATGCTCCTCCAATGAGCTTCCCTAAATAATCCAATCTCTCTTCCTGACTTCTGCTGAGATGGCTGAGGAATTCATTAGCCACATGTCTGATCTCTTCAAAGGTCTCTCTCTGTTCTTGAATTTCCTGTAATTTCTATTCTTTCAAGGCACCTAAAAGCATGCCTTGAAAGAATAAAAATTACAGGGAATTTTTAATTAAATTTCATTTTAATAACTTTATTAAATTATTATGTAGTTGTTTAGCCACAACCTTGACTCTACCTTCTTGATCATAAGTTTTCTAGTTTTAGCATCTTTTGTGTAATCAGGATAAGCTCATCATTTACCAAATCACAGAATATGTACTCTCTTTTACTGAAATTACTTTCTCAATTTGTTTCCTTTGCATTTTACTATAAACAACAAGAAGAAACCAGAGAAAACTTTAGCACTTTGTTTCCAAGCATTCTCTGCTAAATATAAAAATTCATCGCTCACAATTGTTTCCATATAACTGTAAGACACAACTCAGCAAGCTTCCTGCCATTATACCACAAGGAATCCCTTTCTTGTAACTTTTGATAACTTATTCCTGCCTTCTTCCTGCATCCTCAGTAATGACACATTTAACATCTATATTTCTACCAGCATTTTGATGATGATAATTAGGTATTCTCTGAAATGCAATAAGTTATCTGTACCATCCTTCATGCTCCCTTCTGAATCCTCATGAGTAGCACCTTTAACATCCATGTTTCTATTAAGTGTGTTCAAGGCAATTGTGTCTATTCATGGAAATTGGGCTTTTCTGCCATGTTCCTTAATATTAGTCTGTTATCTCCCCTTTACTGATTCTAAGGCCACTTCCACATTTTCAGGTATGTGGTACTGCCACATCTCACTATCAGGTACCCAAATCTGTATTTGTTCCTCTCTTGGGGACTGAGCTCAGGGGTCTTCAGGACTAATTCCTCTTTCATGCTCCAGGGGAAGAATTTTACCTGTCTTTCCAGTTTCTAAAGCCTGCCAGCATTCCTGGGTTTGTGTTCATATCACACACGCCGAGTGTGAAGACCAGCAAAAACTTCCCATCCACATTTAGAAATAATATCAAGTAGAACCTGACTACAAAAAAAAAAAAAGGAAGCGTTGTAAAGCCAAGACCATCATTATTTCTATAATAAATCTTAAATAAGGAAGATATCTCTAGCTACAAAATCTTTTGAAGAATTCCATTTACAATTGTTTAATATCACACTGATAATGCACAGAAAAGCAGTCTTCAGTTACATTTTACATTAAATGTACTTTGCAATCAACTCAGGTATATTAGAATTGTTTTTTATCTTCATATCCTGAGAAAGTTGTATTTGATTATGCTTACCATTTTGAAAGCACATATGTACCTGAACAATTTCTAAATTATTCAGACTATCTAATATTGGTATTGACCCTAGTTATATAAAGATTTGAGGGTAAGTTGGCACTTCTTCAGCAGAGGATATTTTGTTAAGGGGAATATTATTACAGTTGAACCAAATCAGAACTACTCTATTCATTATTAAGTGATTTTTTTTCTTACACTTCATTTAGTTTCTGAATATCATGTCAATTGTCACTTTTGCATGTCGGCTGGGTAATTATAAGATCAGTTGCTTACTTCTTTCCTAGAAATCACTTCCTGCTATACACATTTTGAATTTACTAACCTCTTTGATATTTCTAAAAATGTTTTTCTACCAGATTGAATAGTGAGCATAAGCAATGCTACTTAATAAAAACATTGGCTAAGAAGGTTGTAGATACAATTTCATTTTTCCCTTTCATCTTGACCTGACTTCCCCCTATCCTCATTTCAATTTTCTCTAAAGAAATTCTACATCCTAATTTAAAGGAACACCCAGTTCGACCAGAGTGCCAAATGGAACACGAACATACTTTCCCCTACCTCGTTCTAATCTTCGCTTCTACCTACATTTATTTCTAAATTTTGTCTCTGAATCCGAAGGGAGGTAACCTGGTTAAGGAAGCCAGGATGAGAGTACAAAGCCCATGATGTCAGAGTGATATTGTTAATCCTGCACACAGCCCGGCTGTGTTGAGGACATTTCTTATTGTGCAGTTGAAAATTGGATATAGCTATGAGTCTTTTTTTTCCCAAAAAAATTCTATTGAACTGAAGATGAGTAAGAAATTTAAAAATAGTAGAACTTGGGAGATCATTTAATTTAAGCCTCTGCTTTTGTAGACAATGAAATGTATAGGAATCCAGGAACTTGTTCCAGGCATTGTCCAGACTGGAATTATAGTGTAATGACTCAATCAAGTGTTCTTACTACCACCTCTGACATCCCCTGTCAATTTAAGTTTAAAACTTGGTTCTGTCTCTCCATCTTATTATCTTGGATGATTTCTTTCTTAAAACTTACCTTCAGAAACTACAAATGTCATTATACTTGAAGATTTCTTTTTAGTGACAAATTTTAATACTCTAATAATAGAATGAACATATGAGTTAAAGGGTTAGAATTAGGAAGCAATGAAATAATAAAATTAAGGAAATAATAAAATTATAAATGATCAAAATCTACATTTTTGCATCTATATACTTTGGGACACTCTAGGTTTTATTTATTAGTGTGTTGGCAAGATTTTTTCTTTGATTTATTTATTCATATATGGTGCTGAGGATCGAAGCCAGTACCTCACTCATGCTAGACAGGTGCTCCACCACTGAGCCACAACCCCATCCCCTGTGTTGGTGAGATTTTTAAAACTCGTGTACTCTTTGTGGTTTTGATTTGTATTTCCCTGATGGTCTGTTGATTTTTAAGTGTTTTTTCAAATATCTGTTGGTCATTTTTGAAAAAATATCTATTCAGGTCAACAACCCATTTTTTAATTAAGTCATTTTTTTTTCCAGTTAGTTAGTTGAGTCCTTGTAAATCCTGAACAATATTTTCTTGTTAAATGTATAGTTTAATGACAACATGGATGAGCTGGAATGTAATTATAATAATTGAAAACAGCCAGATACTGAAAGACTACATTATCTCACTCATGGGAAATCTAAAAAAGTTGATCTCACAGAAGTTGAGAGTATAGCAATATAGTTAACAGAAGCCTGGGAGAACAGATGAGGGGAGGGAGGTCAGTCAACAGGTACAATATTGCAGTTATAGGAGGAATAAGTTCAAGTATTTTATGGCAGAGTAAAGTGAATATGGTTAAACAACAGTGCATTTTATGTCTCAAAATAGCTGGAAGAGAGGACTCTATATAACACACCATAAAAACATGATAAAAGTTGATAAGTATGGCAAGTAGGACAATTGCCCTAATGTGATCATTAGAGAATACATCAAAATACCATCTAGAATCCCATAAACATATGATTATGTGTCAATCAAAACCATTTAAATAAATTGTATTATTTACCCTGAGACCTGTTGATTTTGATTTAAAAAAATATTGGAATGTTCTCAAGATATTTTAAAGATAATGTTTTTAAGGTTATGAAAGTTTTCCTTCATCTTAGATGACTTTCAATTTGGGTCAAAAGGTAATACATTTTCTTAAAGTTAAGCTCAGCATTTAATCAGTTGAATAAAGAAACACGTTAAACCAGTTTACAACAACAATCTTCCCAAGCAACTAGATTATGATTTTAATTTTTTTCATGAGAAATATTTGTCAATTACTGCTACCAGTGTTGCTTAAAAAAATAATTTGACATATTGACAACACTGTGGATACAAATATCTCCTTGATACTGCACAGAAATCTTGTGACTTTTCCCTCGGCCTCATTCTTTGAAAATACTGTGTCACTGCTTCTTTGCCATCCTTGGATTGCAAAGTGCCCACTGTGATCCTCTATATTTGTGGATATGCCTCATACTTCCAGTCTGTCACAGGCTCCTAAGTTAGAAATGCTTTTTCAGCTTGTCTACCTGTCCTGTCTTGCCATCCTCAGTTACAGTGTAAGAGACGTATGCCGTGTAATGACAATAATTTTACAACTCAATTCTTCCTATGTTCTCATAGACCCTGCTCTATTCTTTATCCCCTTTATTTGCCAAATTTTCTATGTCTATCTCAGGACAAATCATTGCCACTCTCATCCATATGTATTCTAGTTTCTATCATTTAAAAGAATAATAAGGAAAATAAAAGCCACAGCTTCATTTTTGAACCCACAGATTTCTCTACTATCCCCAGTGCTTCTGCCTTTCATCAGCAAACTTCTGTATATTCTATAAACACTGCCTCTACCTGATTATCTGTCTCAATTATTAAATTTAAAAATATTATGAAATATTTCAAATATACTGGCCAAAGACAAGAATAACATGACCCTTAAACATGTAACTATTCATCTCAAAATTTTAATTAATATTGGCATTTTGTCAAAGTCAGTTTGACACTCTTTTCCAAAGAAATGTTGTATGTTTAACTAAGGCATACCTCATTAAATTCATTTTTTTTTTCATTTAGAAACCTAAAATAATTACATATTATTTGTATCCTAGTTTTATATTTTATAATATTTTATCTATCCATGAATAATATGTGGTATTTATCTTTTTATTTATATAAATTATATTGAATAATTATAGTACTCATACATTATGTTAATACATACAGATCAAGTTCACTAATGTTATCATTTAAATACTTTCCCACAGCATGAATATTTCAAAATGTATTTCAAATTGATACACATTTAGTTTGTCAGTTTTTCACTCTAACAAACAATTCTACAATGTTTGTGCTTATTTATATTTATTTGCTGACTCAAAAAAAAATTGGAAGAAGTATTGGTATCCCGAATGTACTGCACCTTCAAATTGATTAGATATTCAGACTGATTTTCAAAGAGATTGAACCAGTTTACATTCCCATCACAGTCCATAAATGCTTCCTTCTTCATGGCCTTAACAATACATCTTTTAATCAGACTTTTAGATTTTTGCTTATTTAGTAATGGTTACTATGTTTACAAATTATTTCTGCATAACAAATGTCCCCAGAACTTAATGGCTTAAAACAGTAAAATATATCTTATACATCCTTTGCAGTATGATTGCCCACATCTAGGCTGGAACTGGATGAGCCTCAAGTTCTTTCAGAGACTGCACTCAAGGTGTTAGCTAGGACTGTGCTCTTCTCTGAAGTCTTTATGGAGAAAGATTCAGTTCCATGTTGACATAGGTGATTATTTGCAAGAGTTAATTCCTCATGTGCTAGTATTGAGAATCTCAGGTCAAAAGTGGCTGTAGGAAAGATTTCCCTTGGTTCTTTCTCACATGCACCACTCTTAGGTGCATGATGGTATGGCAGCTGGTTTTGCTCACAGAAAACAAGAATGTTAGCATAAGTAAAAGGGAAGTCATGTTTTTTTTTTGTGTGTTTTTTTTTTCTTTCATAATTTTATCTCAGGAAGAGATAGTTCATCACTTTTATCATACTTTATTTATTAATAGTAAGTCAATAAGTCAATCTTGCTCCGTAGGGAGATGGCTATCCAAAAGCAGGAATATCAGAGGGCAGGTGTCACTGAAGCTCATCATAGAAACTGTGTGCCATTGCATGTCCTGCATTGTCAGGTCACATTTTTCTGATTATTGGTTAGACAACTTTTTATATATTTATGGCATTAATATTCATATTTTTGTGAATTACCCTTTAATATCCCACTTTCCTTTTGAGTTATATGTTTGTTTTAGTCTTCACAAGTATGTATTACTTATATATTCTGAATACTAGTTTTGGTTAGCTTCAAAAACTTGATCCCATTCACTCTTTAACAGACTTCAGGTTGTTATCTTTTCTCACTTGTTTCCCCTGCCCCCTTTGCCAAAACCATTCTAGTAAGGTCACCATTGATTTTCATATTGTTAAGTTCAATGAAAGCTATTTAGATCCCTCTTAATTGACTTGTTGGCAGCATTCAAGATAGATGAATAGTTTCATTCATTTATTTGATAAAATATATTTCGTGTCTTAACTTTATGTAAGGCATGCAATTTGTTCTTGACTTTCGTGATACTATCTCATATTAATGGTTTTTCATGTTTCACAATGGCTATTTGTCAGACTCTTGTTGGTTTTTCTACTTCTACCCAAAATGTTTAAATTCATTAGGATTATTCCTGAAATTTTCTTCTTAGTGATTTTATCTACTTCTATGGATATAAATTTATTATTTTGATTTTCAAATTTATATTTCTAGAACCATAACACCAATCTTCTATGTAGTGTGTTCACTTGAATTTCTTGCAAGCCTTACACAATTAATAAACCTAAGTCTAGGGCTGGGGGCTGGGGCTCAGCGGTAGAGTGCTCGCCTAGCACATGCGAGGTGCTGGGTTCCATCCTCAGTGCTCCATAAAAATAAATAGATAAAATAAAGATATTAAAAAAGATAAGCCTAACACTTTTATTTTTCAGTTCTGGCAATTGAACCCAGGTCCTCCAGCATGCAAGGCAAGTGCTCCACCACAGTGCGATGTCCTCAGCCCCTTATATTTTGAGACAGTGTCTACTAAGATACTCAAGCTGAACTCTAATTTGACAATTTTCCTGCCTTAGCTTCTGAAGTAGCTGGGATTACAGGCATTCACTACCTTGCCTGCCCCTAAATTGGAAACTTTGGTTATTCTTGTGTCTCAGTTGAATGAAGATCATAAATGTCATCCTCTTTCATCCAGTTGAAAATACAAGAAAACTAAAATTATCTGTGAAATTTCTTTGTCCCTATAAACATCAAATCCCATGTATTCTCCCTGCATAAACCAGTTCTTTTCATATCTATCTCTCTGTCTATATAGTATCACCGAATGAAGCTGCCACTTTCTCTCCCATACTTACAAAAACACAATTTACAGCAAGAATTTTAATGTAAAAATAATGCATAATTTCCTTGTAACCACTTTTTCAAAGAATCTTTATGGCAATTCAAGTAAGATTTTAAATCCCTCATGATAGTCTTCAGTGATATACATTGCACAACAGTGTGTCAGTTAGCTTTCCTGACATATACATCCTCAGTTTCCCTTCCTATGGTTGCTGTAGCTATACTAGGTTTCCTCTCCTTTTCTGTAACATTTCCAACTACTTTTTTTCTCACTGTTTTGGAACCCATGATTCTTTCTACATTATAAAGAAGTCCTCTCTTTCCCTGATTAACTTGTGCTCATTCTCAGATTTCAGTCGAAGTGTAATTTCTTTGAGAAATTCTTCCTTGCCCTTCCAGACTGAACTAGTCTGGTGATTATTTGCACAAAATTATTTGGTTTTTATTTATAGCAGTTATCACACTTTTAATTGTATTATTGTTGATAGCTATTTTTAAAATGATCTGGCTAAAGTCTGCCTCATTTCATAGACTATGGTTATATATAGGCAAGGTTCATATCTATAGTAATTTTCATTCTGAGTATTTAGAATATCGCTTGTTCCTTTGTTGGCACTTAATTAATATTTGCTCAATAAATTGCTGAATCTATTGCAAGTTCCAGCTTCAGGGAGCTTTTAATCCCACTGGTACAAAATTAAAGAGAAATACAAAATTGAAAACTAAAATGTGAGTCATGGTCATTAAGAATACTCTGAGGGGAAGTTTCGTAACCTCACTAGCCATCCGTTTCTTCATTATTAAATGAAGGGTTTAACCTAGATCAAGTCTTAAGATTATTTTGCACCTCTGATTAAATACTTCTAACTGCTGGCTCAGGGAGAAAGAGAAATCAATGTTCTCCCAAGTAGCCAAGGACAATTTTATGAGGTTTTTGGTGGTAAAACCTATAATTCATTAGGAAGAAATAGAAATCAACATAGTTGTACTGAGTTAGTAAGATTTGGGGTTTTAGTGGGAGAGATGAATAACATTGGAGCCATTTTCCAAGGAAGGAAGAAATGAGGTCAAGGAGGTTGGAAGGATCGGGGTACTTTGCATTTTGAATAGTATTTTGAATAGTAATTTGTATTTTGAATAGTAATGTAATGTGGCTGTATATTATTCTTAAAAAAAATCTTAATTCAATAAACAGGTATTGATTTTTAGTTATGTCATGGATACTACAAAGCACCAGGTATATAAACATGATTGAGACATGACCCCTGCCTCTATGTATGTAGAAGTAAAGGGTTGACAGTCTAAAAAGTAATTATGATATCATATCACAGAAAGAATGCATAAAAGACAAGATTTATTAACTAAAATATGTGAGTTTATAAATATTTCATATTATAAGGCAGTGTTGTATTGTGGAAAGATGGCAATTAATGAGATGTCCTTTGAAGAATCATGACCACTTCAAGGAATCTTGTCATTTTAGAGAGATACACATGTTAATGCCAGACCATTTATAACCTAGCTAACTTTATCTGTTCATGTCACCTCTCCACACCTCAATTTTTAATGTTTTTAAAAATAAAAGGTAAGGATTGTAACATTTATGTAATATGAATGGTATGAATGAATGTACAACTCAGCATACAAATGGAACTTGAGTAAACAATTATAGTGTATAAGTGGAATTATGCAAAATTTAATCAGACATGTGAGGGCAAATGAATGCTTCCTGAGCTTGGAAATATGACTCAGATTCCTAACTTTTTAAATTTTTTATTCTAATTAGTTATACATAATAGTAGAATATATTTTGACATAGTATACAAATATGGAGTATAACTTCTCATTCTTCTGGTTGTACATGATGTAGAATTATATTGGTTATGTAATTATACATAGGGTAATGAGGTCCTATTCATTTTATATCTTTCCTATTCTCATTCCCCCTCCCTTATCTTCATTCCCCTTTGTCTAATCCAAAGTAGATTTATTCTTCCCTACCCCACCCACCTTACTGTGAATTAGTATTTGCATATAAGACAAAACATCCAATCTTTGTTTTTCTTTAGGATTAGCTTATTTCACTTAGCAAGATATTCTCCAGCTCCATCTGGCAAATACAATAATTTCCTTCTTTTTATGGCTGAGTAATATTCCATTTGTAAAATACCACATTTGCTTTATCCACTCATCTGTTGAAGGGCAACTAGGTTGGTTCCATAGTTTAGCTATTGTGAATTGGGCCACTATAAACATTGATGTTACTATGTCACTGTAGTTTGCTGATTTTAAGTCCTTTGGGTATAAACCAAAGAGTGTGATAACTGGGTCCTAACTTTTATTTAAACAAATGTACACAAAATAGATGAATTTTATTTATTTATTTATTTACTTACTTATTTTTAATATTTTGTTCTAGTTGTCAATGGGCTTTTATTTTATTTATTTATATGTGGTGCTGAGGATCAAATCCAGTGCTTCACACATGCTAGGCAAGTGCTCTATCATTGAGCTACAACCTCAGTCCACTAGATGAATTTTAAATAAGTAGAAGCTAATATTTAAGTGCTTAAAATGAGTCAGGCAGTTTTAAGTATTCAATGTGTACTACAGCTTGTAAATATTTTAAAATCCTATATGATGAAGGTACTCTCATTAGCCCAATTTTAAACTCAAAGAACTGAGGCACCAAGAGACATTGAAACTATGTATTCTGAATCATGAACATCATGGCTTAATGTTCTGTTCCACGTGATTCAGAAAGATTCAATAAAAAGCTGTAAGAATTGAATTAAAAGTAACATTAAAAGCAGGGTTTGGTGGTGCATGCCTTAGTCCCAGTGGCTTGGGAGGCTGAGGCAGAAGGATCACAAGTTCAAGGCCATTCTCAACATCTTACTGAGGCCCTAAGCTACTTAGGGAGACCCTGTTTCAAAATAAAATATAAAGAAGTCTGGGTATATGCCGCAGTCTGGCTGGGCACAAGATCAGGAGCCACTCACTGCTTTGTAGATTCAAACAGCAATTCTTTATTCCCAAACTCACACTGACCCTCTACAAACACGTTCTGGGGAAATCCAAGTTCTGCCCGCCAAATTCACCTACTCCACCAGGCTTAGAATCCCAAAATACTTTCTGAATTCCAGGAGAACTCAAAAGGAACTCAGGCAGCAGGATACGCCCTATTCCCAGCAGGAATAACCTTAAATCTGGAACTTCCCTAAACCCAGATTGTCTTAAACCAGAATGCCTTAAACCCAAATTATCCTAAACCAGGATACTTCCTAAAACCTGCAGGATACACCCTAAACCTAGATCCACCCTAGTCCTTGAGCAGGGTCACCTTTCTCAAACACACATGCAGTGTCACAGCGAATTTCCAAGGCAAGTCCATTTAACATGGGGTACACTGGCAAGGAAATTTCGATCATTCCTACTTGGCAATGGCCCTCAGCAGGTATATGGCTCAGTAGTTCAGCACCCCTGAGATCAATCCCCAGGACAACCCCCCCCAAAAAAAATGTAAATTAGAAATAATCCATAATTGGGTTTTTTATTTATTTTTTGTTTATTTTATTTATACTTTCAATTGGAGTAAAAAACTCCTGGTATCAAAAATCATGCTACAAATTGTAGATGTGAATTTTAAAAATTTAATATCCTATTATGAAAGACTCATTAAACAAAATAGAATACAGTGTAAAAATAAAAGGAAATATTTGCAGTCCATATATTATAAATTATATTCATATTTATATACAAAGAATTTCTACAAATAAATAAGACTATACATTTTCATGAAGAAAATAATAAAGAAAAATGTATTTTAATTTTCTTGATTTATTTCATTAGATATTTACATAAAATACATGTCATGTACCTTAAATACATATAATAAAAGAAGAATAATAAAAAGTAGAAATCAAAGCATCAGTTCATAAAAATATTAAAAGAAAAGTTGCCTGAACACATTCAAAACTCTCAATAATGAGTGAATGAAAATATAATCAACACAAAAAAGAAACTATTGACAAAAACACAATGTTATTACCATACAGTGTTGTAGAGGGCAATAACATACATCATCAACATGCTTATAAATTGTCCTATATTCCTATGAAAATAATTTCTAATATCCAGCAAAATATTTAATCTGCATATACTTTGATAAAGTAAATTATATTTTTAGAAATATATTCATTACAATGTAGTAAAGGAATTTGGTTTGAGAAAAAACTGGATCCTGGGTCCTATTATACCATTATTACATATATTCCCTAGAAAAATGTTCTTGTTTTTAAAAACCTCAAATTACTCATTTGAAAACGAGATAATAAGAACAAAATTGCCTCACAGGGTTGTTCTGTAGATTAAGTGAAATCATGCATGTAAAGCAATTAACACATTTTAGGGAGTTGATAAATGTTAAATATTATGATTATTTTTAATTATACTATAGGACAGTCTCAAGTGTAAAGAAACAATTGTGTGAATATGTTTATTGTATTTAAAAATAATAATTTCTATTAATAATATTTATTACAGTCTTAAAATTGAGGCAGTTATCTTTGTAAAGTTATAATGAACAAAGAATGAATTTGTACTCAGAAGACAGGAGATAGAGAAATGATGCTGCATATGACTCAGGCAACACATGCAAAGGATGCAGCTTCAGAAAATTACTACTATCTAGTAGGCCGGTCCTTAAATGTTAAGTACACACTTCTAATTCTTTAAAAGGATGTGCTCTAGAGATTAACAGGGATTCATAAAAAGTGGTGGTCTTTATATATGAAAGAAGTGTTAACTTGCCACTTTAAAACACTGCATATTTTTTTATTTCAGAAAGTCGTAGCTTTTCCAAATTTGTTTTTGAGATTATGGACTATGAATGAGCATCATTGTGCTGTGGAAACTCAGTAGTATTAACAATAGAAAGACTGGGATTTAAATACATGACATTCAGATAGGATGCCAAACTGAATGAGTGGTGTCCATGGACTGCCCCAAATTTCTGCCATTGAGTATATTCTGCTTAACATATTTTTTTTTTCAAAGATTTGGGGGAGGTATGAACAGTATGACTCCTAAATTTTCAGTCCACACATACTTGTTTAGGACAATTCAGACAAGTGATCCAATCAAGAGTTGAAATGATCTCAGGAATAAGGGACTAAGTTAAAATCAACAGATACTGTTTAACAAAGGAAACTATACAGAGCTTCAAGTTCAAATTATCAATCACCTAATTATAGAAGTTCATATGGAAAACTACTATTATCCACAACAAGAACGTTTCCCAATTGCACTGCAACCATTAAAAAAAAATTCTCACATTGTTTTACCAGTCTCCCGTTCCCTTCAGTGTTTGGATTATTGTATTCCATTTTGGATAACACATTTTAAAAGAAACATTGAAAACCTATAATAGGCCCAGAGGGCATACAAAAACATGTTATAGATTTAAGAGTTGAAGGAAGTAGGCATGTTTCCCCTAATGAAGGGGAAATTGAGGGGAGAAATAATAGATCTATTCAAACATCAGAGGGTTTTATTTATTTTTTTCGAAATAAGGAACTGAGTTGTGATATCTAATTTAGAGAGTAGCTGAAAGCTGCAGGGAGGTGAGGTTTATTTTAGGAAAGACTTTCTCACAATTAGAGGTGTTCAAAACTGCAGTAAACATTTTTTTTTTTTTTTGGTATTAAAATCCTCATAGTTGGAAATACTTAAGTAAACAGTAGGAAAACTCCTTCAGGGTTGTAGAAGAGGCTCTGTGTATAGGAAAGAGTTGGAGTAAATTACTTCTACATTTATTTTATACAAAGAAGCATCATAAAGTAGAATGAATACTAATCTTGAAGGCAGAAGACATCCAGGTCTAACTTACTCGATCACTCACCCATATTTCAAGGCAATGTAACTTACAGTGATGTGAAAGTTTGTTTAGGGCAGGAAACAGTCAGCAATAGCTATAAGGGGACTCTCAGAATAACTGGAAATGCAGGGTTTCAGAGTACAGTGGTACCAAGATTCTCCTCAACCCAGATGAGAAGGGAAGTCCCAGGGACAGGAATCTTCCATCATGAACACACATCCTTCCACACTTGTGTCCTTGTTTACATGGCTTTAAAGTTCTATTTATCTCCTATTAAGTATGTCCTGTTTATTTTGTCATTCTTCATAATAGAATCACTGACTCACAGGGATTCAAAACAGGTCTTTGTGATTCAGTTTACTTTTGTATTTCAGTTATCACGTGTCTTGGTTTTTTATGTAATTCCCCCCGAGCCATTCCATTCATTAAGCATCTTTATAGAACAGTTTTTCTGTCTTCTGAGATTTAGAAAAAAAAATAGATTTCATGTGCTTGACTCTGGATGTTTTTACAAAGCAGATTATATAAATCTAGGCACAGAAGACTCTGTGAGACCCAAGCATTATTATTTTAGTCCTCCAATCATAAAGGATTTATTCTGTTTGATTTTGTAATCTCTGCTTCAGGAAGGAGCTCAGAAGACCAAAAATAACATTACAGAATAGGCCAAACTTGAACTCCACGCATCCTCATCCATCTCAGGATGACCTTCCTTTTCCCTTGTGGACATTCTGTACTACCCCTACAAATCCTTGGTACCCTCAAGCTCTCCCACTACATCAGAAATGTCACTGAATGGTTACTGTGATGAGAAGCAGAACTCTTCTCAACTGAAACTCTTTTAGTTCAGGAAAGTTTAGCTACTCTGAACTCTGTGTGTGGAGTAGAAGCTACTTCATACCTTGAAACACTTGAAGTTTTGGAAATTGATAGTTGATATATTCTTAATATTTTCTGAAAATATTGTATGCTTTTACCCTATACTTTTCTTTTTTTAAAGAACTTAATTGCCAATGCATTTCATTAACTGTTTGCATGAATATATTATTATAGTATCTATCTCCCTGGATATTGTGAGTGTTTCATGGAGGTAGGCACTGTGGCTCTGGTTAGTTACTATAATTCCAAGATACTGCCCAGTTCTTGTGATAAAAATGAAATAGAGAATAAATGCTCAGTGACTACTCACTAAATGAGTGAATATTGATTCCAAATGAAAGGAAAATGTTGGATGGGTTGAGAAATGAAGGATGAATATGATAATACTTATTTACATACAACCTATTTTATGCCACATAATGTGATAAATGCTAAGAAAACAAACTTGAGTAAAGTCTTTTCTTTTACATATTCCAAGTGATGATTGAACAGTAAGCTTAGTATCAGAAATAATTGTAAAAGAATGCAATGGAGTATTGATGTTCATTACGCTCTAAATATTTAACACCAAAAAATGGTTTATCACCCTTTCTTTAGCTTCCACACATTCCATCCCTGCCTCCCACCATCCTGGCCTTTACATCTATCAGGTACAATTAAACTCCAAAAATCTCATCTTGCATGAGGATAACTTGAGGTTGAAATTTTTTTAGAAGAGTTCCTCGGCAGGATCAGACTGACACTATTCTCTGAAGGCTTTGCCTGAGATCCATCTTTACTTGGCATTTTTCCATTTCCTACTCTGTCTCCTTCATTCCTTTACTAGTCACCTAATGAAGAATCTCCTCCATAATACACTTGTATGTGAATCCTTGTCTCATGATCTGCTTGTAGGAAACCCAACCTTAGGCTGTCTTCCTCCTATTTGCATTATCTTGGTGATTAGTTTATACTCATTATAAAATGAGCAATTATAAATAAGACCATTTCTTCTCAAGAGTTATTTTAATTTAAAATCAAAATTCACCTTGCAAATCTTTATCTTGCTAATTGTTATATTATTCTTTCATATCCCAAGAATTCTATACATGGGAGTCATTGCAAAATTAGTAGATTAGAGTTTATCAAAATTCATCCACTCTGAAATAAAAAAGGTCATAAACTTTACTGGGAATAAAGGCTGAGCTAACAGCACAGGATAACATTACATATTATTTTTAATCCAGTTAAGATACCTTTTTTAACAGTCCAATTTTGAAAAAAAATTGGACAGTAATAATGTTGAAAGAGAATGAGGTTGTAACACTCCAGACATTCCCATCCACAGTTTTAAGCAGAACCTGACAAGTTTGTGAATCCGTGACAATAAGAGATAGCCCATTAGGACTGAACTGAGAAACTTCACACTTATTCTCAATTGGGAGCTAATTACCAAGAATTCCAAAGTAAGGGATGCATTTTTTATTTCACTGCATTGACAAGCTGTACTTTTAACTAAAAAATAATTATTTTAGTGTGTCTGCAATAGTCTGATTTTACCAGATATTGACTACTGAATACCAGTCACATAAACTGGATATTATCATAGGTAGTCTGCTTCCAATCTATTGTCTCTGGCCACTCCACACTCACCTCCAGCCATCCCCTGTCCTCTGCCTTGGTCAAAGATCCTGCCTTTGACAGAGTTTTAGAAAATTTTTCTTTCAATCCATTTACCTAATACGTTACATTATAAAGAACTTTTCTGTATTTTTGAAAATAAGTATTGTGTTTTCTCATAGATAATTAACAAATGAAACCAAAACATCATTTTCTCATTTGTTGATGGATTCAGTAGTCAATATCTTTTGAGCACCTGCTACATTATATTGACAGTGCTACACAGTGGGTTGAACACATGAATTACATACAGAATCCACTCACATGAAGCTGAAGTTCTAATGAAGAGGTTAATGTGTATAAGTATACATATATTAGGGAAAATTTAAGAAAAATGTGTAAAGATTACACACTTGTTATTTAGTCTTTGAAAATAATTATATATTTTTAACTTAGCTTATTAAAATTACTCAAGAAAAGAATGGTTTTGAAATTATCCTACTTTTAAAAATATACCAAGTAGAAGCATGCAAAATACAATGTAGTAGTAGCAGATTTGAAAAAGCTTTGCTTCTTTCATCTGGAAATTAGATCTCAAGTCTGATTGTAATACTGGTACTCTACAAGTGGATAATTACAATGAAATGGAGTAACTCTTGCACGCAGGCAGGAATAACACAATGCAATAGAGTCCCAAAATTGGCAAAACATCTCTGCCTAGGGATAGACTTCCAGAGAAGACTCTTGATCTTGAACTTGCAGTATATTCATTTACTAAGGCTGCTACTGCAAAGCACTGAAGTCTGGGTGGTTAAACAATAACTACCAAAAATATAAATAAATAAATAAATAAATAAAAGAGATTGAGTTGCTGGCAGGGTTGATTTCTTCAGATGCCTTTCTTTTTTGGCTACAATTGGTAGTCTTCACATCTTTGTCTTTTCATGGTCTTCCCTCTGCCTGTGTCTATATCCTAATCTCTTCTCATAAAGACTCAAGTTAAATTGGTTTAGGGCCCACCCTAGTGACCTTGTTTAACATTAATTGCCTCTTTAAAGTTTTTGTGCCCAAATTCAGTCATATTCTGATAACAGATCATTAATACTTCAAATTTGAATTTTGGAGAAAGAATAACCTATAACAAGTATGATGTGCACCTGACATTGGAAGCTAGAAGAGGGATGGGAATGTTCCATTTGAAGTCATAGACTACACAAAGATAAGGACAACTAAATGGATGTGTATACTTAGAAATGTAAAATAGAAGGCTTATAGAGTCTAGAAATATAGCTAAGTGACTTTTACGTAAATGATATAAGCCTTTGAGTCTGACCCCTTATTAGAAATGGGTGCCATGTTTCATGTCTGCTATTTTAACCATGTTTTACACTGAGTACCATATTGTAACTCTTAGTTATGTGGTGTTATGTATAGCATGCCTTTTTTAATCAAAGCAAGGAATGAAGGTTCAGATGGGCTTTAGTTCACTTATTTATCCATTCATTCATCCATTCGTGCTCACCTCAGTAGCAGTGGGAAACAAAGAGAAGAAGGGGTCAGGGACAAAATAAAGCATTCACAGGTACACCCCAATGCCCTATTTCCCCCAACTAGATACCAACAAATATTAACAAATATTTACTAGATGCACTCTGTATTTAAAAAACTAGATGCTGGTGATGAAGAAATAAAAAGTATACTTTCTGCCTTCATAGTATTTTGAATCTAGAGCAAAAGAATACTGTTCAATAACTATTCACTGAAATGTGATGTGTATGCTGAAGAGGAAATAGAAATTTCAGTTGAATAAAAACATAAGGACCACGTAGAAGTAAAACTGAGATTTAAAATGCATATTTACCAATCCTAAAGCCTGTTCTCTTTAACTAACGTATTGCTATCTCAGTTTCCAAAGGTAATATATTACTAAATATGAGACATTTATTTTGGATACCCAGGACTATCTTTAAGTGATACAGGAAAATATTTGTGTGTTATTCAGCTTTCCATAATAGTAAGAAAATACATGAGAAAAACAATGTGAAAAAAGGAAAGAATTATTTGGGATCATAATTCCTGATGTTTTAGTTCACAGTCACTTGGCTCCATTGCGTTTGCATCTGTGATGAGGTAAGATGTCATGGTATAGATCGTACTGGGGATTAAGCTCACTGAGCTACATCCCCAATACCCAGGTCTTTTTCTTCTTTCTTTCTTTCTTTCTTTCTTTCTTTCTTTCTTTCTTTCTTTTTATTTTGGGACAAAGTTTTCCTAAGTTACTGAGGCTGACCTTGATCCTGATGAGATCACAGGTATGTGTCCCAGTATGTTTTCTTTTTTAAGTGCATGTATTTAAGCAAACATAATCATCTAATTTAAATTCATACATCAAGTAAGTAATTATAGAAAAAATAAAATTGATATGGCACAAATCCTAATTGAAATTTGAAGAGTTTTTTTTTTTTTTTCCTGGTCTTACCAATACTCTGGTTAGTTCTCTTTCTGATTTATTACTTGTTCTGATTCCTAAAATGGGACCTGCAGTATTGACCTACTAAGCATTTGGTAACTACAGTATGGTAGTTCATTAAAATGTAAATTGGGTTAAGTACTTGGGAAACATACAGGGGAATATATAAATAATGAAGAACAATGAGATGCTGTCTCTTTCCCTCAGGAACTTTGCTTCTCTAATAGTTTGAACCTTATCCATAGTCATGAATTTAGCTAAGAAACACTCAATAAAAAAAATCTAGAAATAAAGCAAATTAGCTGAGGGCTGCAATGTGAGACATCAAATGACATCAAATGATAAGAAAGCTAACTCTGGGAATGCCATTTGTATTTAATGAAGGAGACTGTACCAGGGTTTAATGCTTGCAGTGTTTGCCTCTAATTGTATTATAAGGCACCTTAACATATTCCTCTTAGAGTTTGTCCTTCCAGAAATGTGTAAGTCATGTCTAGATCAGTTCAAAAAACAGAAACCTAACCAGGACTAGTTTAAGAATAAGGGGCACTAAGGATCTTCCCACTAGTTTCAGAAAAGCATCTCCTGGAGAGTCTCTTTGGGTCATACACTCATATGGGCACCACTCCTTAAAAACAGGAAATATTTAGTCATAGTCTGTATCACCATGGAATAAGCACATTGGAAGACATAAGTAGAAAGTAATAGAGGTTATGTGGGCAAATTAAAAGAAACAATCACATGAAGAATTCACTATTTAAACTTAAAAGGATGGAGCAGTCAGGTAAACTGTGGGATTTGTCACCTTGAGATGATGCTTAAGGATTTAAAATTTTCTGTCTGTTGTGTTGTAACCTAACCCCATCTTTCTCCTCACACGGATCCTGCCATGACCCTTAGAGGGTGCCTGAAATAGCAGTTATTACCAAATTCTATACATGCTAATTTTCCCTTATATACAAATATTTAATATAAAGTTCAAGCTATAAAATAGGCACATTAAGAGATTAACAATCATAAATAATAATAAAAGAGAATTATAGCAATATACCATGATGTGACTATATCTTCTTCAAAATATCTTGATATACTGTACTTATCCTTCTTGTAATGATATGAGATGAGTCAATACTGTGCAATATGTTATGGTTTGGATGTGAGGTATCTCCCAAAATCTCATGTGTGAGACAGTGCAAGAAGGTTCAGAGGAGACATGATTGGGTTGTGAGAGTCAACCCAATCAGTGATTTAAACCCTTGATAGGGATTAATTGAGTGGTAGGTTAAAGCTGGAGGAGGTGGGAATTGGGGCATGGCCTTTGGTATAATATTTGCATCTGGCAAGTAGTGTGTCTGTCTCTCTCTCTCTTTCTCTCTCTCTCTCTCTCTCTCTCTCTCTCTCTCTCTCTCTCTCTCTCTCCTTTTTGATTATGATGTGAGCTGCTCCCCTCTGCCACACTATTCTGCCATGATGTTCAGGCTCACCTTGAGCCTCAAGAAATGGAGCCAGCCTTCTGTGGACTAAGACCTCTAAAATCATGAGCCTTTTCTCCTTTACAGTTGTTCTCATCAGGTCATAGTACTGAAGAAAGCTAACTTAAACACAAAGACATAAAGTGAGGTGAATAATGTAGGCACTGGAGTATAACATTAAGCTACTATGTAAGGGTTACTTGAACATAAGCACTGTGAGTTTACAGTGGTCAGTCTGATAAAAGAGATGGCTACTAAGTGACTAATAGGCAGGTAGCATATACAGTGTGGATACACTGGACAGAATGTTGATTTTACCACATTATTTAGAAGAGCAAGCAATTTAAACATATGAATCAATTATTTCTGAAAATTTCCATTTAATATTTCCAAATCACAGTTATCTTCAGATAGCTAAGATCATAGAAAATGAAGTTGCAAATACAGAAGGGATACTGTATCTTCCTTAATCCATTGAGGATTCCCCTTCTTGACTCTTCTGGTAATTTTTCCTCCAAACCTTTACCTCTTACATATTATTATCTTTCAGGATCCCATTTACATCACTCCTGTTAATTTTTTACTGATAATACAATTGAAATCAGAGCAACAGTTGATTGCATTATTTTGTTATCATTGTTCCTTTCTATTGATTATTTTTATTGAATTCTTCCTTTGTGTCAGATACCGCCATAAGCAACATAATCTCAGCATGGCAATTTGATCTTTTTCACTCCTGGCTTTAAATCCCATCTCTTATTAACACTGATATATATCCCTTCCAGATCAAGTCCAACATATTTACATTCTCAGGGAAGTAATATATACTTCTCTCAAGAGACATATCTCAAATTCAAACTGTACCAAACAAGATATACCTAAAACCTTCTTTGTACTGTAGTTTCTATTTCAGTTAATCACCAATGTAATCTTCTTGGTTATGTAAGTTGTAAGTCATTGTTAAATTTTCCCTTCTCTTTGATTGCTGTAGCACAGTGAGTCTAACTATAAAATCCTATCTGTATTGTATTTTGTTGTTGTTGATATTAATAGAACCCAGGCCCCTGTGCATGCTAAACACATGCCCTTTGCTGAGTTGCATACCTGCCTTTCCTATTTGTATTCTCTTTGCCTTTGCTTTAGTACAGATATAATTCAATGGCCATTTTGTAAACAAAACTTGGAATACAGTCAGATTTACTCATTCATTAACTTACATGCTGCGGCTCCTTTTATCATAGAACAAGAATGCTGAGAGATTGCAACAAAGACCATATGTCCAGAAAAGCCTAAAATATTTATTATTTAGTCTCTCCTAGGGAAATTTTTCTGACTCCTAAATTTCAATCAGCCTAAACCTCCATTATTGCTTATGAGGATACATGTAAAGATGCTCTATTTGGACTGTGTTCATTCACCAAGGCTCCAATCCTCCTTCCACATCTATCCATGTGTATTTGCAAACTCAACTCTTGCCATGTTAACAATCTTACTTGAAAAACAAATAATGACAAGATTTTGATATTTGTATATTGTCCAGATGAAAAAAAATCAACCCCCATTTTTCTACATAACAAAATACTATAACATTTAGTGTCTCTGTGAATTGACTGGAAAGTGCTTGGGTTATCCTTACATGGTAGGACTTGTATAGTCACACTCATGTGACAGATAAGAAGCAGCTCAGTTGATGTTCTGATGCCTGGGTCTTTCTTTACTTTTTTGTCCCTTGTCTTCAAGGAGACCATCCTGTACTTCTCATATTTAAAATGGGTCTAAGAGTTATTTATCAGCTCTTATATTACCTCGTTGGTAGCCAAATTAATGATACAATCAACTTAGCCAAGTCAAGGATTCACAGTGAAAGAAGAAGACTGCTTAAGGGTAACAGTCCAAGGCAGCATGATACTCTGAGGGTCAAGAATGTCAGTCTATCACATCCCTGAAATATATTTTCAAGATTTTTATGATCTGGTCTCAGATTAAATTTCAACTCTGCTTCTGATTCATCTCATCAAGCATCCTCTTAGGTGCAATCAGCTCTTATTTGAACAAAATTGCTGGATGTGTTATATGTTTTCATACATTTGTGCCTTCACTCATTCTTTCTTATTCCTAGAATTGTTTTTTTTTCTTTTCCTACCTTGATCTCTCAAATCAATTCATGCCTGTTAAATCCTAATAATTTTTCGAGATTTGCTTCAAATCTCTATTTTTCTCTGAGGTCATTTCTGGCTCTCTCAGCCACATTGATCTCTCCAGCTCAAAAGCAGATAGGCACTCAGAGATAGCATGAACATGTCATATTGACTTTCTGTACATTTGTTTCTCTTCTTCCTTGTGAAAAACAGTAGGACATTAATTTAGTCTTATCAAACCTAGAATGATGTGTGTTTTATGAAATCTTGAATACACTTAGAGACCAGAGGTTTGAAGTGCAGTGGGGATCTGGAACTAAAACATTTAACCTCCTAAAGAAAATAGAAAAAAATTTTTCCACTTTCTTTTACAGACTAAATTCTAATTATGTGAGATTTTTTTCTATTAGAACATATAATATGTGGTGATGACAGAGGGTAAAATTCTGTGCTTTATTTCAAGTCACAGGAAACAGAGATGAGACCAAAACATTTGCACATAAAATGGAATAGGATTATCAGTGTATTCAAGCTGAGAAAAAGGATTTATCTATGATAATGTCTTAGTGTTGAGAAAATAATATGATTTCTTGTTAAGCAACACGGGCATTATAAAAGCATGGTTTTTATAACGTTGAAGTTGCTTGTTCTCTTATGTAAAGCTTGGGCAGGCAGCTTAAACTCAGCTTACGTTGTTAAGTATGTTCTCTTGAGTGCATGGCAATGAGACAGTGCCTTGGGAAAAAATAGAGATGCACTTGCATATGTTCATGCAAATGTACATACAGATCATAAGATGTTTCTGTTTTTAAGAAATAAAATCTGTCAGGAATAGTAAAATCATAAACAGGACACAAGAGAGAATATGACCAATTATTGCTACAATAAAGTGAGAAGTACTGAGAGAACAAAGAGGAAGAGAGAAATTCCAGTCAAGAACACATTAATAGCTATAATTCTAAAATCTTCCCTTAGCAGATGAAAAATATAAAGACTACAAAGATTACAAAATTTTAGCTAAATAGGTAACTTTAAATCAGATTGTCTTATGTGATCAGTCCTTAGGGAAAATATAGTATGAAGATATATCTGGGCTGGGCATATTTTTATTGAATTAATTTTTAATATTGAAAATCTAGGAAATGTCAAATAAAATATGAACTTTAAAGTCATTATAAAATATTAAATATTTGTTAACAAAAGGCCGCTATTCCTTTGTCAATGATTGGGTAGAGCTACAATTTAGTTTCCATTTAGGAAGTACATGCCCTCCCCAGATTCCTACTTCTGCTCTATACTCTATTGCATTATATCTGCTCCATTTTATGTTATCTGCTGAGCTCTTGTACATATTATAGAAAGACTTGAAATATTATTTTTAAAATTAATTTTATAGAGATATTGACATAATTTTCTTTAATGTTGAAACATTGTCAGATATGTTTCCTTTACCACTTTTTTTTGTGGTCTCCAAAGTTGTGTGTAGAGGGTATCAGAACCTCAAGCTGAGAAGATGTTTATTGTCCTTGAGAATATATTTCTTTAAAAAATGGTACCTATTAAGTTATCCTCTCTATGAAATGACATATATGTTTATTTATTCTAATTAGTGATATATGATATCAGGATGCATTTTGACACATCATACATAAATGGAGTATAACTTCTCATTCTTCTGGTTGTACATGATGTAGGATCACATCGATCATGTAGTTATATATGCACACAGGGTATTGATTCTACTATCCTTCATACCCCCATATCCCCAACCCTTTCCCCTCTGCCCAATACAAAGTATATCTATTCTCCCTAGTCTTCCCACCCTTATTATGAATTAGCATCCACATATAAGAGAAAAATTTGGCCTTTGGTTTTCTGGGATTGGCTTATTGTGCTTATGATGATATTCTCCACTTCCATCTATTTACCAGCAAATACCATAATTTCATTCTTCTTTAAGGCCGAGTAATGTTTCACTGTGTATTTGTACCACATTTTCTTTATCCATTCATCTGTTGAAGGGCACCTCGGTTGTTCCATAGTTTAGCTATTGTGAGTTGAGATGCTATAAGTATTGATGTGACTGTGTCACTGTAGAAATATATCTTCGACCAATTGATTGGATCTCATGCAAAAATGAAATCACACCAAAGAAATGAATTATAATTTTGGCAAAAATATATTTCCACTTGTTTTACTGTATTTAGGTAGTAGCTAAATAGATTTGTGGACTATGGAACATTGTAGAATGTCATCTAACATTTCTTTAATGTAAATTAATCTTTCCAATTAATGGCATACAAGGTAATATGCTAAGTGTATTACTATTAGGAATACTAATTTGAACAAAGGAGGGTGATTTGGTTAATGAAAGATTATTTCAGACAGTCAATACGGATAAGGCTATCATGCTTTGGAAGCTATAGATGGATCAGCTAACAATGGCAATATAAACAGAACACATCTACACACACATAAACACACATATACGCAGAGCAGATAACTCTTTTCTTTTTTTTTTTTTAGAAAACATATGCACCATTTATTTTGTTTTATAAACTTTTGTTGAAACACACAAGAGTAAGAAATGTTTTTTTGCTTCTTTGCCCCATCAGGCAGCAGTGACAGGGACTTGGGGATCAGTGTAGGACCTAAGGATATCCACACACCCACAGGAAGATGCAGATCACTCTGATGGGACCCAGCCCACTTCTAGAATTGCTGGATGTGAACGTCACAATTTATCTTAATTGGGGTAGACAGAGCAGATAATTCTTAAACTCACCAAAACAAAATGAGTTTTATACGACCTCCAGTAACATCCAACTTGGACTCATAGGTATCTTTAAAATTTGATGCATGTTTCAGGTTATATTAATTAGTTATAAATCACTGAAAAAAATAAATTTATATTTGAAGCAATGATGACAGGCTTTTACTAACAGTAGTGTGAGTAACTTAACAGAGGCTCTTGAAATCTGGTTAATTTGAATTCTAATGGATCATCATTCCTATAGAATGTAATTCATTTGATGGCAATTGCTATTACTAACAGGGACTCTTTATGGAAATTGGATATTTGAATTAAACTACATTCATAGCCAAGGATAAAATTTATTTGATCCATAAGACAGACTCCATCAAGAATTAAATATTCCGTCTTGAGAAATCTATATTAGAAAAAGAATTATGAATCCTCTGAGGATTGAATTTATTATTTTGTTATTTATAATTTTACATGCATAAGACTTGCACATTTTTAATATTTTTTCATAATATTTAATTATTTTAACATCACTGTGAATTATACTGTTAATTTCATTTTCAGATTTTTTTTGCTTGTACAAATACAATTGATTTTGTATGTTGGTTTTCTATCATCCTTTTTGAATTTACTATTTCTAGTAGTTTTTTAGTACAACTTAGATTTTGTACATTATAGAATCATGTCATCTGTGAATAAAACAGCTTTGCTTCCAAAAAACAAGTAAATGTTATATTTAAGCCTGTGATATCAAAATTTCACTGTATTGTGTACCTTGCAACTTGGCAATTACAAAGAGGACAAGAATATCTCTTATCCACATTTAAGTCAATACCAGATACAGAAAGAAAATGTCCTTTGCTTTGAAATGCATCATTATTTCTCATTTTATAACAAGTTAATGTTCAAGTTGAAATATTGAGACAAACTTATTTAAAAACTGCCCAGGAATAATTATTAGATATTGTTTTTTTTTAAGAGAGAGGGAAGAGAGAGAGAGAGAGAGAGAGAGAGAGAGAGAGAGAGAGAGAGAGAGAGAATTTTTTAATATTTATTTTTTAGTTTTCGGCAGACACAACATCTTTGTATGTGGTGCTGAGGATCGGACCCGGGCTGCACGCATGCCAGGCGAGCCCGCTACTGCTTGAGCCACATCCCCAGCCTAGATATTGTTAAAATATTTTTAGAGAGTGCATCACAGATAGAAAATATGTTTAACTCTAATATCCTATAAGGGATTCCTCCATATGACAGGAAATTAAACTAAGTGATATCTCAATGTGTTTATGCTTGTAGAACCCCTGATAGTTTTAGGAAGAATGATTGTATCTGAGTGGCTTTATTTATATGACAACCTATAGCTAACATGTTTTGTTGAATTTTAAGGGAGGCAATATCATGTTGTGCTAAAGAGTCTGGTTTCTGAAGCTAGAGTGCCTAAGTTCTACACTAGTTATACATATTTAACAAGTCACGTAAATAATGTGTGCCCTAGTTTCATCACTAATGAAATAGGTAATACAATTTTACCTACCTCATAACTCTTTAATAATGACTAAATTATATATACACATTTTTTTATTTCTGTATATTGATATATATGCTTAGAACAATACCTGTCACTTAGTAAGCCCTATGTAAATGTTTCATGAAAAGCAAGTCTCTTTATGATGCATTATGAGTGTAAATAATACCAATTTTCATACTCAAACTGCATATTTGTGCACACTGAAATTTAGAAATATGATTTCAACTAGGCAAAATAATAACTTAAACCTAAGAGCAAATTACTATGTGTCTTTGGGCAAGTCATTGAATAGTTATGAGCTGGATTTTCTCTAGCTATGAAATGGCAAAATTGTCCTACATGATTCTATATTTTAAAAAATGATTCCATAAATCTATTCTGCTGCAATCAAGCATAAGTTTCTATTTTATAGCAATAAACCAACAAATAAGATACAAGTAATTTATTATGGTCCTAGATAAATAATAGATGATGAAAATATTAAAATAAATATATGTTCACATGTTTCTTTATTTTTTTTTGTATATCATGAGTTCTATGAATGGAGACATGTATCACATGGAACAATTAAGTTTAAAACTGGGCTCAACTGTATATTGACTTGTATTGTCCAAGTTATCAAATTGTAAGTTTTCAACTTACTCTGATAGCATCAGGAAGGACGCTACAAAACTCAAATATTAGTTTGTGTTAGCAGTAAACACACCTCTCCTTTCTTATCATTCTATCTTGTGTGGAAGGAAAAGATAATAAGATAAAGATAATAAGCCTTGTAAATATCTGGCCTTTTTATTTTTGTTTGATATGAAAAATCTGAATATAAAGTCCTTATTAAAAAAAAAGGTGACTAAGGAGATCAAATTTACATAATATGTTAAAGTTTCTAGATCAGTCTGTCTTAATATATTATGACAGTACTCCTTTCCCCTCCCCAATTTATTGAAACAATGTGTTTGGAGTTTGAATTGTTAATGTTCGATAACTATAAAGCAGAAATAGAGCATTTCTATAAAATAACCTACATTTCTGGAAAACTATTGTCGTTTAATCTCCAATCCAGGTTTTGCCCTGTTAAATTACAAAAACTATAGAGTATTAAATTATGAGCATTAAAACACCCCTAACATATACCTTACATCTATTCTTGCTTGAAAAATACCAAGAAACTCTACCATAAATATCACTTCAATATTGAAAGAGAAGCTTGATTAACTCTTCTAGCCCTGCTGATATGAAGACAGAATTAATGTAATAATTCTATATGTATAGATTTTTAAAATAAATCACAAATGTGTGTTTTAGAGTTGTGATAATTACTGACTCTCAGGAATGTTTTAAATTTGGTGCTGTGGTGCAGGGATTTACTAAAAATATCTTTTCCAGTCCTTATAAATTGAGAGGAAAAGTAGATGTAAATGAAGGGTCTGCTCTATTGTATGCCTGAGGAGAAAAGCAAGTTAAATGGAAGAAGTAAGCAGATGAGCCAGGGCAGTACATGTGACAGATGGGGAGAGAATTTCAAGTATTACTAGACCCCTCCAGATCCTGAGTCTTCTCCGGAGGCCCAGGAGTGCACCTGTTCTTAGCATCTTTCCAATCAATTTCCCCTTTAGCTTCAGGCAGTTACAAGAAAACTCCTGTAACCTCTCAACCAAAAGTGCCCTAACTTCGGTCCTATTTGTCAAGATGCTGTTCCTTTGGAATTATGGGGATGGTATGGCCTCCCAAATTTTTTTAGTTTTTTCTAAAACTGTTTACACAGAGTCTGGTGTATACATTCCATTACAAATATATAACCAGTTGAGAAAACTTTATGCAGTGAAATATTTGTGTTTATCGGCCCTTCTCCCTTGAAATGATATCTCTATTTTCAATTTTCTGGATCTCCTTCCCATACTTTATAAAGTAATCACAAGATTTTGAATTCAAGTTTCTGTATTTGAGCAGTTCTAACTCTCAGAGGATTTCAATTCCTTCCCCAAAAGGTTTTGGCTGACTTCCCTTCCATCATGTTTAGAACTGTCTCTGGAAGTCACAATGAGTCTTCAACATCCAAAATAGGCCTTTAGTTGCTGTAGAGCTGAAGAATACATGGTGGTCTTAATAATTGTTGAAAGAGATTTTTATGGAAAAAGGGTTGTGAAAAGTTCTTAAACCACACCACTCAATGTCCACCCAGTTCTCTGGTGCCTTACCCTCATTGGATTCTCAGTCTAATAATTCACTGACCTTAATCTCCATCAAATGCAGTAGTCTGAGTAACTTGGACTTCACCATCTAAATATGATTCACTATCTTAGAATAAAGATGCCTGGTGCCTCGAAAGCTGCATGGAATAGCTTTCATTTCACTCCATTTCAGTGTAATCTTAGCAGTTAGTCCCTTTGCACTGCTCTATATACTAGAATATGTTATGCACAGCTTCCAGAGTTTAACTAAGAATTTATATGTTTGACTGGATCTAAAATATTACAGGACATGTATTTACTGTGTTCTCCTGGCCCTGCTGCCAGGAGCGGTTTGCGTTATGAGCAGAATTCGTATTAGAAGTTGCTGCTTTCGTTTCTGTGACACGGACTGATAAAATCTCTCTGGCCTGGGCTTTTTCTTGGGCCATTATAAATTGTCAATTTGGTTCTGTCTCCAGTCCCCTTTGCAAGGCTTCATCATGAACTCTACACACGATCATCTTGCAACATGCCTGCTAATAAATCCTCTAAATTACAGTATTCAGGAAAATGGCACATCTCTGAAAACTTAGCAGCAATGTCTTCACCAAGTAATAGATTCAAATGGTGGAATTTAAGTCTCAGAACAATAACTAATGGTGCTGCTTTGATGATAATTTCCAATAACCATAGAGATTCATCAATTGCCTTAGCAAGGATATAAAGAAGTTATATTAAGACATGGTACACTTCTAATTTAGGTCCTCCAAGTTTTTATCATATAAATATAATATTACTGAAAATTAAAGTGAAGAAGCAACACAAGTCTCATTGCCTATAATAACTAGATTATCCCATTCTGCAGACCACTCCCTAGTGTTTGTTCAGTGTACAATGTGCCTTTGATTATGAAGGAAATACAGGACATCAGCTCTCAAAGAACCCTTACATTTGACTAAAGATAGCTTTTATTTTATTGATCTATATTTGATTTGTAAGCAGTTTATGAAACAGTGGAAAGTGGTCGCCTGAAAAGTTTTAATTCTATCTACACATTGTATGACATATACATTTGCATTTCAATTGACTGGCTTTAAAAGGAAAGAATTGGTCTTCATATTTCTTAAGGTTTTTTCCTTCTAACATTCTGCAAATAAGTTAGAAATATATACAGATACAGGTTAACACACTTTGGACTATTGATACCTTTCCTGCACTCTGCTTGTCTTAGTTTGAAGCCAAGCTATCAGGGCATCTGAACCTTAGCAGTGCCATGTGACACCATGTTCATCCAGGTTGTATCTTGATTTCCATTAATGTAGTTCTATGCAACTTTGTCCTATATCATGTTATTAAAACAAAGCCAATGTTAAATTACTTTCTCTGTTTAAATTTAGTTCATAAAATTATCTAGTGCTTTCTCTTAGTCTCTATCAAGTGACTTTCAAATTGAGTATATTTTAAAAGTGGAATGAAATTCCACTTTTGATATTTCCCTTAAGAAATGGAAGAGAATGTTCTCAATGGCAAAGCATAAAAGCAAACTCCACAAGGAGACAGTAGTCAAGAGTTTTATAATGTCACTATTATACTAAATAGGGCTTAAATTGAACAGGAGGAGGATGTCCCCTTGGGACTCATATCTGGCAAAATTGAAAGAAGTTGGTGTTATGATCTGATCCACCTATATTTAGTATATAATAAGAACAAAACTGGCTAAAATATAAATGGGAGCAGAGATCATTTTAATTCTGGCTATAGATTTATTTTAATATATAAATATTTCACATTTGTAAAAAGAATCAGTTATAGGCTTGATTTTAAAAGATGTAAAAATATTTCAACCAAGAAATGCATTATAGGTGCTTAAATATGCTGGGTGTAGTAGTGCATACTTGTAATCCCAGCTACTTGAGGCTGAGGCAGGAGGATTGCAAGTTCAGGACCAGCCTGGGCAACTTAGGCCCTGTCTCAAAAGAAACGGGTTCAATCCCCAGTAATTAACACACACACACACGCACACACACATACACACACACACACACTTTCTTGTCTAGTACCACTTTTCAGGTTCTTTTCAGATTTGGATTTCAGATAAACGTCAAACAATTTTATAAAAAGTGTGTTGCATATGTTTTTTATAGTTTTATGTTTAAAACTATTTTTTGTTTATGTTAAATTTAAACTTAACTAGATTGCTATATGTTATATAGCCAGTCTTGTTATGTTTAGAGATTTTTTTTTCATTTTGCTTTATAAATTTATGTGTACAATTATCTGAGGCATTATTCATTATGTTTGATGCTATAATTATAATAAACAAACTATAGAGAAACAGAATATTTGGAGGAAATCTTGGAAATTAGGTGAAGGCACATTTTTTTGAAAGAAAGGAAGCCATTAGAAATAATGTTTTTATGGGATTGTCTGAATTCAATTCAGTTTCTATTCCATAGTAAAATCCAAACTGGACAAGATTAAACAATCAATATTATTTAAATGAATATGCAATGGCTGTTGAAAGTACCTAGATGTTACAGAGTGAAACTACAAATGAGAATGACAGATATCTGTATAGTTAAAGGTGGTAGAGATCAATATTCATGTTAAAAAATAGTCTCTAAGTTTTTCAGTGCTGGGGATCAAACTGAGGCCAAGTGCATGCTCCTACTCGAACACTGAGCTACACAACTCAGGAACATTTTCTTAAACTATACATTAATAGGATAGAATGGTAGATACTTAGAGAAATTAGAGATTGGTGGGAAAGTTACACTATCCTAAAAGATATAGAGGTTTATGATTTATGAGTCTGGTTTTTTAAACACGCTCCTTTTCAAACTGACTCACTAGATGATTTTCTTAATTATGCTTCCTATGACTTCATTGGGTTATTCAAATGTTTTTAACATCAAATATTCTTTAGGAAGCACATTATCATGAATTTCACAGAGATTGATTGACAGGGATCTGACAATAAAATTTGTTTGTTCTGGCTGTCGCCATTGCACTATCCTACCCCAATCCATTTGTCAGAGGTAGCCATAATGTTTGAAAAACCCCAATTTTATCAGGTGAATATATTACTTAAAAGTTCCTCGAATCTATCTTTTGCTATTAGAATGAAACCAAGGGCTTAAGGTGTCTCATAATAATTGTCCCTACCTGCCTGTCTAGACTCATCAAGTGTACTTCTCCCAGTCCTGGATGTGTTCCATGTATACTAGTCTACTTTGGAAAAGCCAAACTCATTATAAGGCATAAATCAGCATTTCCTCACACTTGTTTGATTGATTGGTACTGAGGATTGAACCTAGGGGTGCTTTGCCACTGAGCTATATCGCCTTTGCTTTCTATGTATTTATTTATTTATTTTAATTTTGAGAGAGAGTATTACTAAATTACTTAGGGCCTCACTAAATTGTCTGGCCTGGCCTCAAACTTGCAGTCCTCCTGTTTGAAGCATCCCCAGTCTCTGGCAGTATAGGCATGTGCCATTGCTTCAAGCCCCCCACCTCACTACCCTGCACATATATTTTAGGTTGATCTTAGCACTGGGAGTGTTTTCAGCAATGGAGGTTATGGCCACAGGTAGCAGATCAGAGATTCAGGTGAGAATATGCATAATTCTTACTCAGGCTTCTACCTTGACAGTTTATATTGCTTATTGACATTCTTTTTTCTTTAGTGCATTTACATTAATCCAAGATTTTAATTTTTTAATCAGAGTTTGGGTACATAGGTATTTTTTTGCTCTACTTATTTTGGTATTCTTGAACTTACATTGATCCAACTCAATCTGAGTTTTGTGGCCAATGTATTTGGTAAATCCTACTTAAATTAATATAGAATCTTTACTCATGGGTAGTCTTTCCTAAAACCCACTTTAACATCATCTGGGTGAGTAGTTCTCAAATTTAAAACTTCAGCAGAAACACCTTTATGTCTTGTTAATGCATGGTTTGCTAGAATGCCTAATGCTATATAGGACTGGATTAGGGCTTTAAAGATTTGCATTTCTCCTTTCCACTTTTATAGTTTGTTCATTGGAACAGAGGTCAGCATGCCTATCTAATTCTAAAAGTACTTGCACTTGCAATAATAAATCTATTTTATCCTTACTTCATCAACTTTGTTTTCAAATTTTTCAGCTTCCAGTTTTCTCAGCTTACTCGTAAACCTGGTACCCTGGTATAGTACAGGGCAGGAAACACAAAACAATGCTTCTGTGGCTCCATCTTCAGACACCCACCCTCTCCTCAGATTGCTGTCCTCTCCTTCATTGTCTCAATCCTGCCAGGCTCCCACTTGTCCACAAGGTAATCCTTCACACTCAGCCCTAAGGTCAGTTTGTAAACTATAAGTGTCCTTCAGTTTGTATCATGAATTCACCTAGAAATGTGTCCCAATTGAACACAATCTTTCCTGGTTCAATGAACTAAAGTTTAAGTCTACCCTAAACTCATTATTTGTGAATAATTTCTGGAGCCTTCAACTACCTACAACTAAGTCCTTTAGTTGTTCTTATTTCTCAGTGGTCTAATTTCCTTTGACAAGAACTAAAAAAATAGTCACAAAGAAACTGACTAAATACTGTTAGCAGAAGTAGATAGAGCAGGAAACAGCTGCAGGAATTGTCTCTAATTCATACTTTGTTGTAGCATGACCAGAGCAGATCCAAAGAGGCAGACCACATCCAGGAAGGATGGAAGTAAAGACTTGCCCAATTTTGCTGTATCTCAGTTTCTCCTCCCCTCGGCTCCCATTTGTACATTGCTCTGATTTTCACGCCTATCTGTTCATTCCTAATACCTAGACAAGCACATTCATCCATTCTTTCATCTAACAAAAATATCATACAAAAAATAGGACTAATTCTATGTAGTACAGATTATACTAGGAATTCAAATGAAACAATAGCTTGATATTTTCCTTTATTTTAAGACATTCACAGAATGAATTGGAAAATGAATAGGTAGTAAATAAGATGCTAAATTGTAGTGATAGACTTCAGACTTCAGAACAGTGTAGGAATACAAAGGAGAGAATATTGTATTTCTCCCAGAAGGGGAAGGGGAGTAAGAGAATTCAGAAAAGTTGATGTTCTGGGCTGGGGATGTGGCTTAAGCGGTAGCGCGCTCACCTGGCATGCGTGCGGCCCGGGTTCGATCCTCAGCACCACATACCAACAAAGATGTTGTGTCCGCCGAGAACTAAAAAATAAATATTAAAAAAAAAAATTCTCTCTCTCTCTCTCCTCTCTCACTCTCTCTTTAAAAAAAAAAAAAAAAAAAAAAAAAGTAAAGTTGATGTTCATCCTGTACTTTGAAACATAGTTTGCTGTAGAGGGAATGGAAAATGAGACTAGTATAAAAAACGCTACAAAGTCAACAAAGCTGGAATTTTATTTTCCTTTTCAATAGATGATAAAAGGGAAAAACTTGGAGATACTGTGAAATTTTTGGACTCAACAATGTCAGCAGATTAATTAATAGTGGAGTTCAACTAACTCAAGCCTTCTCATTGCTGGTCCAGTCTCTTTATATCATCCCAGGTTGGATGTTTTCTCTGAGCAGAAAACTCAAGATGATTGTGTTAATTTAGAAGTTGCTGGCTGCACATTTTTTCTTTTCTGAATTGCATGATTAGTCACACTATAATATCTTTCAAGTGAGAGATAAGAAGTCTCTCAAGATTCCCTGCCAGAATTCCAAATGAATCTGTATTTAGATGCTTTTTATTTTTTATTTTATTTATTTAAAATTTCTGGTTTTGTATAAGTGAATAAAACAAATATCATCTTTAGTTTTACTAGTGAAACCTGCATATATTTATTCCCTGGAATCTTATATTATACTTCATATGTTAACTTTAGAGTTTTTTTAATATTTAAATTAAATTTTTGATTATTTCATTAGGAAGATTCCACCCAGTTTTCCTGGGCAAAACATAAAAGATTTTTAGAAGTAATCAATGATCATTAAAAAGTATCATCAAAATATTTCCTGCCTGTTTTTATAAAAAATTAGGAGGAGATTGTTCCCTGTTCTCAAACTCTCTAAGCTTTTCAAATAATGTAGTTATCAGGAATTAATAGCTTTATTTTCAAGTCAATAGAATAACAAATGAAAGTAATATAAAGTAAAAACTTAGAAAATGCAAGTTGAGGATCATAGTATTTGTGCTACCTTAGCAAAAATTATCAGCTTGGTTATGATAGATGACATGCAAATTTTCTGAAGGGTGTGGATAGGCTCACCAGGGAAGCAGTGTTGCTCTTAGCTAGGGAATCCAACTCTGGAGGAGCAGAATTACACTCACTCCTCCCTTTACATGGGCCCTCCCCACCTTCAGCTTATACTTATAGTCTTGAGAGTTATACCATTTTGGAGACTTATCAGCAATACATGAGCAAAGGAGGAAGAAGAAAAAGGAGTAGAAGAGGAAGAATTAATAGCCAAATAGTAAACCCTTACTGTCTTTTCTGGCTACACCCACTGCTACTATTCTAACAAAGCTAAAGCTATGTCCCCTCCTTGGCCTGATTCTGGCCTCTGATGCAGGATCTTGCACCAGCCAGTGCCTAAGAGCTTTTAATTGTCTGATGGAGATGTTTCTATTTTCAACTCATGAACAAATCAACTCATCTTCAAAGTCTACTGAGGTTGCACTGGAAGCCTCCTAAGACTTTTGAAGTTAAAAAAGAATTACATTTCCCAGCCCCTTGATACTTTGTGCTCTTTATTGATTTCTTCTTATGTTGTTCCCCACATTCCAAATGCTCTCTTCACAATTGAAGAGTAGTCTAACAAAGTGCTTGGTGTATAGAAGATGCTCACTAAACATTAGTTAAAAGTGTTTACCAATTCATCATTTCACATGCATCATTATCTTTATATCACTTAGCACAGCATTGTGTATTATACAGGCCCTCAATAACTATTTGCCAATCACCAGTCTTATAAAATGCTTCAAAATAAAACATTACTCCTGGGAGGAGATATATAAGTTGTGTCTTAAACACATTTTATAATACTTCTTTTTGTTTTATGAATTGAGTTTGCTTGTAATGAATTACATTTGTCTACATTGTATACATCTGGCTTTCAAATAAACACACACAAATTTCAATGCAAATATGAAATTCTTTCTTACAGTTTGGCAAAATATAAAAGCTATGATGCAACTCTTGGAAACTCTACCGTGATTTCTTATTCTAATTATATGCAAATAGGACCTAGTAGAAATTTGGGGAATTTTAGTTGACAGTGTTTTGAGAATTAAACAAGATACCAGCACAAACAAAACTTAAGTCAGACTGCATTGCATGAAGTACATAACATACTGGCAGAAGGTTTCTTGTTTTTGTTTTTTAATTTGGGGAGAAGGCATATCTTATAAAAATTGTCAAGGATTTCTAATTCGAAGCAATTTTCTAAGGCTTAAATTTCTTTTTTTTTTTCTGATCAAAAGGCACTAAATCTTAGCAAGTAAAAAGCTGGCCTTCAGTTATTTATTTGTATGCCTGTGTGTTCTTCCTGTTTGGTATTCATCCCAGGGGTTGTTAGAGAAACTACTGCCTCTTTGGAGAGTGTCCTGGAATCTGCATGGTGAGGACATTTAAGCCTCAGTCTCTAAGGACTTGTGTAAAACCTGTAGCAATATACTCAGTTGATCAAAGAATTTTATTAATTAGACTTGGGAAAAGAACAGGATGAAGCTGATTTTCCCAGGATTAATTGTTTTACTCCTGAAAGATTAGTTGTGTAAAATCTGATTCTTAAGGTAATAAACCTCACTCTACCTGGAGAAATGGAAAGAGTAATGATAATAAAGTTAAAAACATGAAAAACCTTGATCTCCTCTGGAGAATCCTAATGATTTCATGTCTGCTACTGATGCCCTTTTCTTTTTTCATCCACAAACCTAGTAGGTCACTATGAGGCTGAGACTTAGGGCTTCCAGTGATGCTGGGACAGATTTACTCTTAATACGAGTGACATGAAGTCTAATCGAAGACTTATAGGGACTTTGAAGACTGAGCAGTTCATTGATCTCTGCTTTCTCTATCCAAATAGTTGATTTTCACTGAAACTCAGGGGAAAATTTATCCCAACCTTAAAGTCTCCCCAGAAAGAGAGGTTCCCTCTCTCAGTAACGAACAATTGCCAACGTATGGTTCACCCCAATCCTCTTGTCCAGTGTAAACAAGGGTAATGAGGTAGCTCTCAAATGCCTGCTTTACTCTTACTTTGAAGGGTAGTTCTCATCAGCTTGAACATTTTCTCTTCTCTAGACAGAATATGCTTTATTCTTTGACTCTTTCTCAACAGCCCTCTATTGGTCTACATTTATGATTCCCCTTCTTTGTCCAGCCAACGTTCTGCATTTTCTGTTATAATTAATACTGTTTCTAAATGATGGTGCTGAGGAAAGATGCTGAGTCCAAACTCATGCTAATGGATGGGTCAGGATGAAATAAATTTCAAGTGTATTTTTCCATGTTGTGACCAATGACTATTTATCATAGAACTGGCAAGGTTCACACTGACTCTTTTATGAAAAGCAAAATCTCCATGTGAACATCATATGTTTTATGAATACTAGGTACCATGCAATTATAATTAAAATGTTGGATGTTAGTTTTTCCCCAACACTATTGATTTAAATAGTCATGTTGATAAGAACAAAAATTGCTGATTGAGAAGAAAAGGATCATTGTGTGGGAAAAAGTGATTTTAAAATTGAAAGAAGATATGACTTAGAGTAAAATTTCATACATATACATGCACATAAACCACAAACAATATGTTCCCCCTGAGCAAACATTTATTGAGCCACTATTATGTGCCATGGGTTTTCCTGGAAACAAGCTTATTCAACATTCTAAAACTACAAGATAGTTGTTGATATTGTTCCCTTTTTGTCTGCAATGAACCTAACAACAAAGATGTTGATAATCTCCATAGTGTGTATTGAAGGTAGCAGGGACCCAGCAGTATTCACCAGCAGAGATCACTCTTAAAAAGAGCTGTAAAATAAGCAGTTTGAATTCCATAACTAATGCACTATCCTTTGATCCTTTTCAGCTCAATTTTATACCTCAGTATCATTGTGGGACAAAATACTGGAATATGCTTTCCTCAGTATACCAATTTACAATAATTTATAGTAGTTTGCACATATGTGTATGTATATATTCATAGATCTAGATGAATGAACAAGTTATGAAAAGGAGACAGCTTTTCCCACAGCCTACATTTCTGAAAATGTTTAAAAATAAAATTTCCATATCCATCTTAATCTATCTAACTTTAAAATATATATACAGGCACTATTCCATTATCTTAAGTATGTGTACTCCCCAGTTTATAGATGTAAATGGAATATTCCTCAGTGCTTCACTTCCTTCTCTTAGCCAACCTATAAGATGCATTCTGGTGAAATACAGTGTGGTGGAGTTTGTTGACCAAGGACAGAGCTCCAGTTACTTTAATAATTGCATTGCCAGAAAATCAAGGTAATTTAAAGAGGAACAGCCTTCCAGTTGTGCAGAGTAACAGATTCACAGCTTTTACAAATATAGCATAAATAATGTGGAAAACATTAGAAATAGAACACTGTTCTTGCTAAGCAAGTGAGTAATTTTCCAATATCTACTTTTTAATTTTCTGAATACTCCAGATTATCATCCCCCACACCACTTAGCAGTATCCATTCATCACATTTTTCATGTCTTTTTCAATAACTTGATCTTCATGCTTGTCTTCTAACTGTGGGGTTAACATTGTTCTCAACTTACTCTTTAATTGTACTGTTGATCAGTGCTTTTACTGCATGATTTATGGAGCTTTTAGTTGGCATGAACCAGAGTTGACTCAGTTTAGGTAAAAAAAGACTTTCTACAAAATGGACCTTGTCATTTTAATCTTTCAAGGAACAGTTTTATTATCTGCTATTTCATTTTGTGGTTAGTGCCACTAAACCTTATTTTGTGTTTAAAGGGGCCATGTTCACCCTTCTCATATGAGCCATGAACAATGATGCCCTGCCCACCTTCTTTATTTTCTTTAGCTCTCTTCATGCCATTCCTCTTATTCTTCATATCTTCACTGATTTTTTTTCCTTTCTAAAATAAACAGTTTGCCCAGGATTTTGTTACCAAGAAAAAAATCAATTTTCACGTGATTTAAGGAAGTCTCTATATTCTTCCTCTGGCATGTCTATTAAGATTGCAGTAATTTTCTTATATGGGAAATTATTATCTAGGTAATCAGAAAAGTGCTCCCCCTTTCCTTTGTACTTTACTTTTTCCTATAAAGCTTGCATGCACAATTTCATATGACTAGAAATTTGTTCAGCTCCTTGCATTTTGGAAAGTACTTTTCTACCTGAATATACATAATCCCCTCAAAGACACTTTCAGGTTGGCAAGAATGTGCTGCTACCCTCATTTTATAGATGAGGGAAAAGATTCAGAAAGTTAAGTGAGTTATCTATGATCATCTAACAAGTATCAGAGAGGAAGTTTTACTGTGACTTCCAATCCAGCTGTTGTTTTTATGATTTTGTTTTTTTTTGGATTTGTTTTCATGCTATATTAATACATTTCACTAAGACTATCTGCCATGTTGAATTATAAACAGATATAACTGGAATATCTCTTCATATCAAAATAAATCAATTAAATATTTCAATCCAAACCCCCCAAAAAACCCCTTTTCAATTATATGATACAATTATAATATAAAACTGTTAAACAGTGTTATTACTCCTTATTCCCAGGATCATTGTAGAAGCCTTCAGGACTCCAGACAAGTTTATTTTAGTTTTGTATCTTTCAGCTAGACATATTATCTTTCATTATCTGGTAATATTGGAGGCTGTAGAATGTACCTGACAAATGTCCATGGAATATAAGCCTTCATAATACCATTTTATGGAGTATCTTCCTTGGAAGATAGTTAACTGCTATTTGTTCCTAGAATTATAGTATTGCATTTAAGAGTTGAAAATGAGTGTTAAAATGTTTGGGGAGCATCCCTAATTCAAAGCCAGCTTTATTAGGTTTTAAAATAGATTCTACAGTCCACTAGTCTAAAATACAATCTACATAGACTATTATGAAAATAAAATGAATATTCAGTGTAGTGTTTAATTTTTCTGAGTTCATTAGTGTGTATGCACCTCTTTTATAACTCCTATGACTGTATATCAATGGTGGTGATCACCAAAGTCACATATCTGAATGCATATTATAAAATATGAGATACATTATATCCCAGTAAATACATTTAATGATACAATTATTGCTAGCACTTTAAATAAATTTTAAATATTGTGGAAGACTTTAATTTCTCAATAGAGAAAAGGAAAAGATAATTGAAAGTTAATGAATAATGGAAAATATACCTACATGCAAAACTATTTATAGCAATTGTTTGTCCCAATGGGTACTTAGTAAACTAATTTCAGTTCTGATTTTAATAAACAATTTAACAAGCTTTTATTTGGCATATACTATTCTGTGCCATACCCTGAAGATACAAAGACAAATTAATTGCTCCCCACCATTAAAACATTCTCAATCTGCTTAAATATGCTCTGTGTGAAGAATGAGGTGTGTGAAAAATACCATGCAAACACCAGTGGGTACAAACATTTATTCTGATGGTAGCAGCAGTGGTATGAGGTGTGTTTGGGTAAAAATAGAGAGTCAAGGTGCCATGTGATAGAGGCTGAAGGAGCAGGAAGAAGCATGACCTAAGAATGGAGATAAAATTAGGTTTGGATATCCTGAAGCCTATATTGGTTTATCTTTTATTCATATTAACCCTTTTATCAAATAACTTCAAAGTCTGTTTGGGGTATTCAAAGTAAAAATCATTATGTTAGAACCAGATCTAGGTGTTGGCAGGTGTCTGATGGTCTTATGCATAATGATCATGATGTTTATCAGCTCATCTGAGAAACAAAGGGAATCTTTAAGAAGCTTGGTTCTCACTTCAGCAGAAAGGATACAGGTCCTCAGGCATGAATTTCCCTTTGGTTGTCTGTTTTGGGTTGCTGATGCTGTTGAAGGGCATGCAATTTATTACAGGTGGTGACAATTATTAGTTTACATTTCACTTCAGTTCAAGTTTCTTTTGCTGAATCATGACTTCCAAGGTGATGTCTTTAACTTGGTCTCATTTTCATTTTCTCTGTGTGTGCATCTGTCTGTGAGCTTACTAAGGTAACTCTTACACTTTAATTTTTATGGTACTATCAAATGAAAAAAAGGAATGTTTAAAAATCTTTATAAAGCACAATTATAAAATATGCTGCTGTGAAGTATTTTATTTTTTTATTAGCTTAGATATTTACATTAGGTAGGAAGAGGAATTCTCTTCTGCAGTAATCCTGAAGGGATGATTTAATTGGAGATCTAATAAGATAACAAAAGAATTAAGCTTGACAACCCACACAGTTAATTGAGATTAAATGAGCAATGTATACATTTTAATTATGTTCAATAATATATACCACTTAATTATATTTATCTAGCAAAAGTAGATGCAGGAGAATGCACAACAGGATTTTAGTGTTCTAGTGCCTGATCAGTTAGAATCTGGTTAAAACAAACAAACAAACAAAAAAACCTTTTGATGCTATGCTACTCTATGTTCAGTGCTCATACTGTATCATTCTTAAATTACTTTTAGATATGACTTATGCTTTTTATTAACTGTAACATATAAGCCTTCACATTGTTTGCTAGTGCTCTTTTGTGCCCTAGAATGTCTTCTTTCTCAGGGTGCATGATGGTCTATGTGACCTTAGTGTGACCTTTGTCTCTAGTATGTTCCCAGAAGCCCCATTTGGTACACTAGTTGGTAACTTTCTGTTATGGAAATTAACTATGATTTGCCACTCACTGGTCTGAGACCGATGTTATAACACCATGCCACTTAATGATATCATCCATTAGGCATATACCTGATGCTAGAGTCTCAGGATTCTCCTTCTCCAGTCCTAATTCCAGGATTCCTAATGTTTACCATATGGTAAGCACTAAAGGGATAGAGGAGCATTGGTACTGCCTTATGTTGTATTTGTACCACAGTGCAAATCAGTAACAGATGCCTATTAAACATGAAGTGAGTATGTATTAATTTCATTTTAGTTATCACTGTCCATGTCCTTTATTTTAAAAATGTAGACTGGACTGATTCTCTGACTTAGGCAAATATCTTTTGTACAAGAACCATGATGAATATTTTATTAACCTGGTTACTTAATCTTTTTTCATCCACTCCCGATTCCTCCCCTATAATAAAATGTGTTCTTAAAATGGTTCACCTTAATTACTGTGGTCATTTCCTCCCCCTGAGTAACTATTGTCTAGTAGTGGTTTCCATAGTTTTCAAATAATGTGTGCCTTTCTTAATATTCTTTGGTTGCTTTAACTATTCTCAAAATCCTCTTTTATGTTGATAACAATTTCTAATTTCTTTGCTAAGCTTTCATTTTTCCTGTTATTGAACAGTACATCAATCTCTCTCTCATTCTTGTCCCAATGTTGTGATGATGATATTTTATTAACTTGTGAATTTTCTGTCATACTTCACATGGTTGCCTTAAAACCTGCAAGTTTATATAAATATATGCTCAAGGCCAAAATTCTCTGAATAACTCAAGACAAAACATTAAAAGTTTCCCTTTACTCCTTTTTAACTCACTCCCCTTTCCAAAACTAAGCATATTTAACAATTTGGTATATATTTTTCCAAGCATCTTTCTATGCATTTACATATATACATATGCATGCAATATAGAACAGACAGATGCATTAATTTACATAACCATATGTATTGTTCTATGATGTACTTCATTTATTTAGCCATATGTCCAATAGGTGATTATATGATAATACATACATTTCTACCTAACTTTTTAGCAACATTAAAGTATTTCATAATAGAAACTACACTTTTTAAACCACTGTCACAGTGTTACATTAAATTAGGTTCATAATTTTTACCATTCAACTGATAAAGTGATGACTCTTTTTGTTGGCATATTTTGACATTCCTTTTGATGATTTCTCAAATGCCTTCAATTAGAATTGTTGTGTAAATAAATATCCCACAATTCTAATTTTGATTGAAGTTACCAGTTGACTTCCAAATAGAGTTTACCAATTTATACACCAGCCAGAGTCTTTAAGATTGGATATTATTCATCCATGAGGTTATATCAGCCTTACAAATGACATTTTAAATCTCATTTTGATTTTCCTTAGAGTTACTAAGGTTGAGTTCTTTCTTTTTGTTTTTGAATTTAATTTTCTCTGTTATGAATTCTCAGTAATACTTCATATCTATACATTTTCTTATTTATTTGATTGTTTCATTAATTGAAAAAGCTGCTTATTTATTACAGATACTAATCCCTTAAGTATACTGTAATTTAGGGGTAACTTCCAATATTAAGCAGTATATACCTATTGCTTATTTTTATGTATCTTCTTTGTGCAAGAAGTAAATTCCATTAACTCGGGATCCTAGTTTTCTATCTTTTCTATTGTCCTCAGTACTCAACATAGACACAATAAATATTAAACTCTAAATATTGATTGTCAATTGATGATGGAGACTACAATGACAAAATTAAGACAAGGGCTGCCAGAAAAGGTGTTAATGTTTCAAGGCTCAGACCAAAGGATGAAAAGAACCTGTATGCCCATGGTAGGAGTGTGCATTTTTGTCGATTCAACATTAACTTCTGAGTTCGTTGTTATGCACATTCATTCATCAAAGGATGTGTTTTTCTTCACTAATTTGTTTAGCTTTTTCCAAGATAATCCACATGGAAAGGATTTTTAAGACAAAATATTTTCAAAAGCTTCTGTTTTGAAGTCATGTCCTCAGTGCTATTCCATCAGACTGTATGCAAAAGCCAACTACATTTGAAGATATTTCACTTGCCAAATCACTCTTCACATAGTATTTTTTGTTTATAATTTAGCCTTTACTTAATAAAACCCCTTCCACATACATATTTATAAGCACATGAAATTATGCAGATTTTTCAGAGAGCTGTAAACACTTTTAAGTGAACAGAGGTGCTAGTTTTCTCAGGAAAAAAAGGTATATCCAAGAGTTGAGCTGTCCTTTTTTCATATTTCACCATTTCTCTCACTCCCAATTTATATATACACTTCATTACTAAATGATTTTATTCACTTATTTGCCAGGTCCTTAGGTGACACTTGATGTGTTCCATCCTTAGTCTAGGAGATATGTCTTGTGATTTGGAGAAGTAGTTTTCTCTAAATGAGATTTTTTAAAACACACCTAATTTGTAATAATTATTGTCATATAGGTTGTGAGGAAAACTGTCTTTTTCATTCATCTTCTAAATCCTGCACAGATACACACATCCTTTACATACAATAACTCTTGTTTCATTATTTGGCTTGTTTTTATGGTAGGAGGGGATGGGGGTAAGTTTTTCTCCCAGATCTGTCTCTGATAGTGGGTAAATGCATGTGTGTGTATTTGACTGTGATTTTCCCTGGAAAGAAATAAATGTTTGTTATAAAAGTACTTTTAACTTTTTTAAATCCTATTAAATCCTTAAAAATGCTACCAAATATCAAGATATGAAAATAGACATTATATAATCACAACAACAATATAATAAGTAATAATTACATGTTCAACAACATCTCTACTTCCAGTGAGAAATTTTATTGGCAAAAAAAAAAATCAAGAATTCAACTTCCCTGGGAAACTCTTATAATTGAAATGGTCCTCTCTGATTGTAGCACAAAATCTTGTCAAAATTCTAAAAATGATAAATAACCAATTAATAAATTTAATATAAATATAGCCCAAATATTCCTTGCATATAGCTTTTCTAATATATTAGAGCTGTTCTTTAACATAATGCATGTATGTTACAATTTATATTTACAATAAATATGAAAGTAAAATATAGCCATTTATTCAGAAACACAAAAAAACATTCCAATATATGGATGAAACAATAGACTAAGGTTCAGCCTTAGTGCCTACTGCCACAAGCTACTTTGGTAAATTAAGAACATGTCATTCATCTTTTCTAGACATGTGCACTTTCATCTGCAAAGCAAGGGGCTTAAACTTGGTGATATTGTAAAATCTTGTCTAGCTACTAAATTCTATAAAGGAATATAATTTTACTATTTTAAATGATTACAAAGGTTTATAGTTTTTATTGCTTTGCTTTTATGATATCTTGTTGGTCATATTTGTGATTTATTCAATGCCAAGTCCTGCTCAGGAATACATCTACCCAATTATAACATTATTCCTATGGAAAGAGAACAATATGTTTTAAGATGAGCCTTTTTTGATAGAATTTATATGAGCAAATTATATCAGAAATGGGGGACTGCCGCGTTTGCTAGTGTATTTTAGTTTCTTTCAGAACTAATTCTCCCAATGGGCTTGTTTGTTTTCTGAATGCTCTTTATCTTGAGAATGTGGTGTTTTTTTTTTTTTCTTTTTTAAGTGTATTGCTTCATGGGAAATAATTACTTATGTGTAGTGATTTTAACTAAAGTCCTCTTGTTAATCTCTCTGGGATCAAGATCAAGGAGATTAAATTCTTTACTCTTCTCCTCCCTTTTGGCACAAACATATAAATGAGATAGTTTATAACATAAATTCTATACAAGTTTCTCCTATGCTAATCTAAGAACTTTAGCACATGTGGTTAATTTTATTTTGGAATCCTTAATTTTTATGGTTTTTTCCTTCAGAACTTAAACAGTCCTTTAATGTAGTTTGAATATGCATGTGAATATTCATGAAAATAAGTATATGTTTAATGGTTACAGAGTTTCTATTTGGTAAGAAAAAAAATTCTGGAAATGAATGGTAGTGATAGTTGTACAAAATTGTGAATGTAATTAATGCTACTGAATTTTGCACTTTAAAAACATTAAAATGGTAAATCTTTTATATATAGTTTACCATGATAAAAAAGCATAGCATGATCATCACTCTAATTATTTCTGGAACTCTATTGGCGGAACCAGAGAAAAATATTTTCCTGAAAGACAAAGGATAAGGAAAATACTTTACATTGTAATTGGAGATGAGGTTTTTCTGTGTTGGATTCTAGATGCCTAAGTATCCTCAAGCAAGTCTGCCGTAATAATGATTTGAAAGTAGTATCTGTGTCTCAAGGGTATGATGACCTCTGTGGGTCTATTAATTCCATATCCATATACATGTTTATAGTTCTTTCCTTATAACCAGAATATTCACCTCTGTCATTTTGATGATATGGATGTGAGTGGAATACACAATTACTTTCACTAGAGCAAGAACAGACCAATTCAAAGAGCTAGTATCTCCACAGGTTTGCAAAGCTTTCTCCTCCGAGTTCTTATGTACTTTGTGTTATTTTTGTGTTTACTAAAAGCTATTTATCACTTTATTCTCAGGGTTACTAAAGCAATATAAGTGAAGGGATATAGAGAAATATCAAAGATACTATTAGAGTGGAAGGTTTGGAATTTGAAGGTGAAAGTCAACTTGATATTGGGGGAAATGTCAAAATCATAAACAGATTGGCCTTTATTTGTCTAGAGCATATTTGTAAGTTGATAGTTTAGGCTACCACCTCCTTTATAATGCCAGAGAAAAGAATAGTTTTGTTATATATATATATATATATATATATATATATATATATATATATATATATATATATACACATATATATATATATGTGTGTGTGTGTGTGTGTGTGTGTGTGTGTGTGTGTGTGTATGTATGTGTAAGCTCCTGGAGCACTTACCACATACAGTCTTAAAGTAGCTTTTCTATTAATCTTCCATGCTTAGGACTGATTGGCCCAGTGCTGGATCAGCTTTGATCAACATTTATTCTTTTTCATGTCATGGTAGGTTACTCTCTCTAAAGCTTCATTTAGTCTTTCCTTCTGCATTCAATGCCTAACTCTATTAGGTGTTAGGTTCAACTGGAAAACAAGGAAAAAATTTCAAATATATATTAAATACTTTTTCTCTCCTCAGCCCTATTATGTATAATTGGAAAATTTTATTTTAAACCAGACTCATGAGATTGTTTCAAAGTATGTAATTTGTGTGAGAGATAAGAATATTTCCTGATGACCAAAAGCACAATCATTTATCTATTCTGTCATCAGTCTAAATGTCTTCAGGAAATATTTTGGATAGAGAAACCATTTAATGGACTTGGCTTAGTTAGGTAAAACTTCAAAATATTTAGTTTAAAAGTCCACTTGGCTCTTTGGAGAAATTCATGAGTCAGACACATTTCCTCTAAGGATTTAGAAAAATTGCTCTGATGAGCAGAACAGAGGAGGTGGACTGTCTGGTCAACAAAGAGCTGAGGAAGCAGAAACAAGAAACAGAAAGGAGATTGATCATTTTGGAGATTGATCATTTTTAACTTTTTTTTTCCTTATAGGGTTATAGCAGAGGGGAGGGACTTCCTATCATGCCAGTTCAGGCAAAGTGGGCCCCTTTTGTGTGGTAGATGTGAATTTCCTGGTTTGGGGAAAGCTGTCCCCATTTAGCTTAGTTTGATTATGTGGCACTTAGTACAAGTGACTCCATTCTGCTTTGGTAAGGTCTGTTGAATCTAGTGCAGAAGCTCAGTCCAAAACAATGACATCCCATACATTTCATTTGGCCTAGGTATGTAATATTAAAAGTTCCATAAAATAGACCACAATATATTAGCAACCATCTATGAAAATAAAGTACATACTATGAATCTCATAGAGACAAAGGGAGGTATTAGTAGAAGAAAGTGAGGTATTAGTCGAACAAACTTCAGAGGTGGGTGAGGGTATATAATGGACCTTTGATTGTAAGGAAGTGGTGGGAAATTCAAACATGACTTGAGATGCTGATTTCAACATCCCCTGTGCATATTCTCTCAATGGAAGTTACTAATTAACTAGTGATTTTTTTCTCCTACTTTTATTGTGGCAGCAAAATTTGCTATACCTTTAAAATTGCCTTCTATTTGATCAGTCTGGGGAAGAGGATAGCTGAAATCTTTGCTAAATTAGAAGGAAAAAAAATTTAAACTCCATGAAAGACTAAGATGGAATTCATGTGGGAACTGGTAGTTCAAGATGTAAAGAAGCTCTGAGTGTGACAGTTAGAGTCAGTTAAAGAATTCACTGTGAGAAGTTTTGCCTGGGAGTTTGATTTTATCCCTGCAGCTTTGCTTAAGAGATTTCCTGTTCCTTTATGCTAGTGACTTAATATGGTTGTTTCCAACAGTCTCATTCTTTTTACCTCTGCCTTCAGCACCATGGAAATCAATACAGTAGGCACTCTGTGTTCTGTACTCAACACCTGTAGTTTCCTGTGTGTGATGGCCCGGGATTCTGCAGCTACTACTTAATCCAATAGGCACAGTGTGGCCCATTTGTCCAATAAAACATTTTCCACAGCGGCAGGGAACATAAAGTTACTGCTGTGGGTAGTAGAATATGGTCTTTTGTTAGCCGGAGGTGACTGGAGACTTTGGATGAAGTTAGAATATTATTTTTGTTTTTGTGGGTGCTTTTGAAGATGGTATCGATCCACCTTCTGAATGTCTTGACATGGGGTGCAATTGCTCTTCTCTCATGCCGTGTTTTCCTTTCCTTGTTAGTGACTTCACTTTGGTCGCAACAGAGGATTTAATCAAATAGTTGGCTGTGTATCCACTCTCTGTAAGGGTCATATGAAGGATATGGATTGTCTATAGGCATAAAGGGGATTCAGTGATAGCACTGGCTTGATATATTAACCTTAGATTCAACCTTTGTAGTTTGAAATTCAATTTAAAAAATAGTTGGTTAAACAAACCCAAGTTACATTTTTCATTAAATTCTGCAAATAACAACATATGATTTGCAGAAAGCATGAAAGAAGTGGATTTAAAAACCTGTTTTCAGCACGAAAATATTGGTTAGAATAGATAATTTGAGAAGTGGCACTCTTATCATCAGGGTGTCCAGTTGGGATTCAGGTTCTTTTTGTCCTGAACAAAGAATTGAGCAAGACCCAAAGAAGTAACAGACAAGGTACAAATTAATCAAAGTTGAAGTTAAAAGTAGCATTTCATAAAGTAGAGTGGAGAGGACCAAGCAAGAGAGGCTCAAGACCCCAGTGTCTGGGAATTATCTTATACACTGAGCTGTGAGGCCTTTTCTTCCCTATGTGGACTGGATTGAGGACTGTACCCCATTTGCTCTCATTGGTTACCTCATGATACCTGATTAGAATATTGTCCAATATTCCCTGATTGGTTACTTTAGAAAACCTTTAATTAGAATACAGCTCACTTTACCCCCATTGGTCATTCTAAAGTATAGAAACTATGGCAGGAGTTGTCATGGTGACAGTCCTCAGTGGTGGGAGCTGTCATGGGAATGGGACTAATCTTAACAGGGACATGATGACTTGTTTGCCTGTCTTGTCCTCCAGTGGCATTTTCTTACCCCCTGCCTCCACCAGCTTGGCATTTCTGAACTCTTACCTAACACCATCATTGCTTACATTCTTCTCAAACTCTTTTTATCATACTCAGTGTTTATAATGCATTCCAGGCACTCAAGATAAAACAATGGTGCTGGATTTGAGCAGGAGTGGGGATAGACTTGACCCTTGCTTCAATAGTTTACTACTTAGGAAATAAGACCACCAAACAGCTAATTTAGAGTGTTGTAAGGAAGTTCAAACAATTAACCTATTCAAGGAGGTAAGAAAATCTATGTGCAAGAAAAAATGTTTAAAATAGGAGATATGCAGTAGGTAGGAGAAGTTCAGATAGCTTATTGCACTAAGTTTTATAAGTTTCTCACCGTCTCCCTCACACCCTCCTCTTTTTTTATTCCCCAATAGAAATGACTATACAAAAAATACAGCTACAAAATTCCAGTGTGCATTTGATATATTAGGAAACTGTGAATCTTGCTTTCCAAAGATCCACAGTCATTTTAAAAGTCATGGTTGTAGTAGGTTGGAAAAAAAAAAAAAAGAGAGAGAGAGAGATAGTAAGATAGCACTTAGAGATCTAGCTTAGTCTCCCATGGAGTGAGTGACCTTTGTATATCATGATTCTTCAGTGTAAATGGAGATAATGCCCAACTAATAGGTTGGTTGTGCAAACTCATGGAGAAAGTGTGTATACAAAATCATCATAAAATACCTGTTCATAATGTACAATTATTAGAACTTCTACTCCTCCACCCACCCTCTCTGTAACCTTGTCTGAAGACTGACATTTGTCTGACCCTGTTCTCATGTATTCTGTTCTCAAAAGCCAGCTCCTTGAGCCTCATAGGCCACCCTGCAGAAGAATTCTATTGAATGCATCATCTTTTCCATCATAAAATTTATTTTCTTAAATCATAATCTTTCTACACTGAAGTTAAAGAAGGGAGTCTAGTTTACATTTGTAGTGACTGACCAATTAGGAAGTAGAAATACTCACCTCAAGAAAACACAATCATTAGATTTTCTTGAGACCTACCTGCTTTCTAAATATACAACTTAAATATGGAATTATCTATATCATTCCAACTATCTGGTCTTATGACTCCCTGAGGCACTTTTAATAATTTTTATTAATCTCAGCAGGTTTCCAGTTAAAACCCAAAACTCATCAAGAGAGATTCCTAGGAAGCTGTATTCTTAATAAAATTCCCTTGGTGATTATTATTTTCAGTTAAGATTAGGCTACAATGATGTATGTAAAAAGTAATTACAGAGTTCAAGATGCTTAGTTTCATATGTAAATGTATACTATATTTATTCAATTTATTCATTCATTTACTTAGCAAATACATACTGAACTCTGAATATATCAGGTACTGTCTCTGGAGATGAAAAGGTAAATAATGGTCCTTACCCTCAAGGAGACCATATCTGATAGTGACAGATAAAAGATTCAAATAAGTAGGTAAAATAGAAGCATACAGGAAAGAATGTTTGAGAAAATTAGGATTTAACAGAGTAGTTAATGTTTTCATAATATCCTTCACATGCTTTTCATCTGACTTTCTTCTGACTCTTCCTTTGCCCTAATTACAATGGATATATGATCCAACACATTTTTTTAAAAGAATCCATTATCTCAGGCAATTGAAATGCCCTATTGCTGAGTGTAACATTAATTACATCACTCAAGGTACCATTCTAGGTTTGAATAATTACATTCTTTTCTGCTGAATAATGTTGGCATTGTATTGGTATCTGGCTGAAGACTCCATCAGCTACACGAATCCTGTGGCTTTAAAAGTGGGATGAGAAAAACCAATAAACAACATTTTAATTTGAATTAGTATGACTTTAATTACTTAGAACAATTTTTCTACTAAAAGCAGGAGATAATTTTTTTTAATTCAGTCCCCTTTTGATAACTAACATTTGTGAAAATTAGAGAAGATAAATGATATTAAAGTTTGGCTTTGTATTTTCCTTCAAGTATAACTATGGTAATCCCTTGAAATAATGTTGGGTATGATAGGTAGCTATCTGTTGACATATGAAGATGCATTATTCACTTCTCTGCGTGTCATTTTCCTCATACATGTTAAATGATTGTTAACATTTCTCTTAATTTGAAGGTCTACAATACACTATCTACTCAGATAATGCAATATTATACATAAAACTGGCTTACAATAAACAAAAATTGTTTTGAATAAAAAACCACTAGCTGCTTTTAAGAGTTTTCAAATGAAGATTTAATTACTGTGTGAATAGCTTTCTGCAGACGATAAACATTGATATTACATATTAATCTTATTCCATGCAGTCATTGTATATTCTATATAGAAGTCTAAACATGTCTCTCTATATCCCTGGTGAAGAAGGAATGAGACCTATATGACATTTTGTGTTCTTATAACCCCAGGCTAACTGTAGAGGTCTCAGATAAAAATATGACATGCTCAGGTAAAACTGAGAGTATTTGAATGTAAGCATGCATTATACCAATTTGCAAACAACTGTGCCATAAGAAGGAGGTATTACTGTACAAAATTAAGGAAGATAAACCATAAGAAATGAGAAGGAGATGAAGATATGTGGAAATCACTCCTTTTTTTAAAATAATTAACAAAAGTGTTTTCTGGAATTCTTTGTAATATGAATAATTTTTAAAAAAGATATGAGGAACCTAGTATACCATATTCACAAACGATTGCTTGATTGCTTATATGTTGCTCACAAGTGATTCATATTAACTATATAATCTATTGTACTACATTAGGAAGAATGTCAGTTTGATTAATTCAGAATTTATTTAGCTATAGTCCATGTTAACATTAGTGTTTTCCTGAAGTTTTTTTTTTTAATGTTGGTGTGTTTAAGTGACCATAACTTGAGAACAAGTTTTTAAAATGTGCCTTCTTACATATTTTGTAAAATATCTTTAGAAAAAATGGATACTTTCATTCATATCTGCTTTTTTAAAAAATTATCTTAGTTCCAGCTGGACTTGCCATGGTCTTCAAGGACAAGTTGATGTCATTCTGAACTATATGTGTTATGCTGATAATCAGCATCATTGCACCTGAAATGCTGCCATCTTTCTTTTGTGTGATTGACCTTGTTATTTTAAAGGTGGTAGCGGTGGGGGGAGGAATTTGGCAAAGCATCTAAAAATCAAGCACTTCATAGCTCAGCAGTTCATTGTAGACACTGAGGTCAGATCAGGTGCCAAATAACCTGACAAATTTGGAATGAGCAGCGGGACAGCAACCTAGAGAACGTCAGAAGTTCACAATGTCACCACAGCAGCAGAAAATAGGGTAGCTACTAGCAATCTTTTTCATTATTTGGCTGGTATTATTAGTGGAGACAATGAACTCTTCCTCTTTACTTTCCAAAGACACTGTAGAGATACATAAAGCATCAATAAAAATGGATTCTTACAAAGTCCTGGAATAGTTAATGCAGTCATTGGTAATGTGAATCACATTACTGATGTGATAGCAAGAAGTTGAGGTTCAGAGGGCAGTTTCTAAGTAGATATATTGAAAGATATGTACCAGCGCTCCATACTACCTGCTGATGTGCAAGTTCTAACAAGGAAGTTAAGTGCAGTAATTGACATGAAAGTCACATAAATCAAACAGAATCCATTTTATCTTTATTCCATTTTTTTAAAAAAAATGTACCATTCTAAAGTCTATAAAAAGTGTCAAACATTGGATACATGCTGTTGTCTATAGATGAGTAATTTAAAGATATAATGTAGAATTTTGAATTCACGATTTTTCTCTTACACTTGAAACAAATTAATTAGCTGAATTTTCTTCCATCAAATGAGAATGATGAATACTATTTCAGTTATTTTGTTAAGTCTAATTCTCCTCCACCATTTTCTTTTTCACTTCTCTAAATATTTTCCCTGTTCTCTTATGTTTACATCAAATTTAGAAACTCAAAACTGTGAAAGGGACACCTGTGACAAAATAATGAGAAGAACTAATCCACAATTTCTGCCTTCCTGGAGTAAAGAATACTGACTAAATCTAAATATTTCAATTTAGTAAGATTTTTTATGAGAATAATATAGTACTGAGATTTATTAATTGTTCAAAACCCCCTTAATGCTCACATCTGACACATATCTATGATTAGTTTAATTCTACTCCTAGTTTGACAATATATGTCCTGATATCATTGACACCTTTAAAATGAATGGAACAAACTTACATAATATCTATAATAAAAGCTTACCTACATTTATCTGTACATTTAAATTTAGCTATTTTGTTATTTTCTCTATTTTAAGTTTTCGTAAATACAATAGGACATGGAGAGAACTGATAATTATTTATATTATATTGTTAGAAATAAGTAAAATGACTTTTCAAACTCATAAATATTACTTTTCTTCCTTTAACTTAATTTTTATTTATCAATTGAGAAAAGCCTTTGAAATGTAGGCTCAGTGGCATTGTTATGAGCATTGATGATCATTTAGTGTATTGTCAACATATATAATTTCGCATGTATCGAAGTATGTACCAAGCATGAGGGAGAGACCTCACCATTTACTGACTGAAAGACAATCCTACCATTGTACTTTTTCAAATTCAAGCCTTGATGTAAATAAAGATCATCTTGCTATGGTCTGGTTGTTTTGTTCTCCTGGGAATGCATGGCCTTAGAGTTGAACAAATGAGAAATATACCTTTTTTATTAAAAGGTTAATGAAATTCTTTCTGACTTTTTGGAGGAAAGTTCAGTTTGGTTTTTTGCCAATGTCTGGAAACTTTCCCAGTATGTCCAACTAACCTGAATGACACAAGCCACTTTAAAAATCAATAGTATAACCAAGACTTCACCCAAAAGTGTTATCCAAAGGTGTCTTCATTTAAATGTGTCAAGTGAAATGAGTGATAAAAATAAAGAAGGAAAAAAGGAGAAATGATAATTACAAGCACAGTAAAGATTTTGAATTTTGATCATTTTAATAGTTAATTATATATTAATTTTATGACATTATTATTTTGGCCTGAATAATTTCAGTAGAAAAAAATGATTCTATAAAATATATACTAATATAGTCAGTGTAATTATTTATGAAAAGTCAGAAAATTATTTTTAACTTATAAAAATGACTTCATCCAAAAATAATGTACATGGAGACTTCATAATTTTCTTTTAGTATCTAATATGCCTGGAATGAAGTTCTAGAGAGAGGAAAAAAAATCTTTTTCTTCTGCCACATGCCACTTCTATTTGTTTTGTGATGTAGGGGAATTAAAAGTATCATCTTTAGAGAGATGCAGCCAGTCATGCCTTTATCGATTGTTACAATAATCAATGTTATGTAACAGTTGGGCAAAAGGCTGTTTGTGGATAAGGAAGCTATATGTCACCAAATGCCCATTTACTAATTTTTACTTGAGTCATTGAATGAATATGCAGTGTATTGACTTTAAAAATTAGGAACTTATAAGTAGAATGAAGTAATTATGGTAAGCAATAATAAACATTCATCCCTTTGTTCTTCTAACTAGGATGGTTTTGGGGGCAGTGGACACTTGTTCTCACCATAGGGAACAATGAGAACTTATGCTTTCCTAGGAGATAAATAACACTGTACCCCTGTGTTTTTTCCAATTTAATATCATGTCCCAAAGGATCCATCCTTTTTATTTGTGAGCAAAAATTGCTGTTTTTATACTATTGTTGAACTAAATTTCAGATAGTTTGAACTCATTAATTCACAAATATTCTTCAGTTTTTAATAACTTATTTAATATGTAGTTGATTATCATACTTTTAAAAACAGGAAATTTCCTAATGCATATTTAAGTGACACTAATTAAATTATGATTCACATTAATTGAATTACAGAATCATTTTTAGCTTTTCTTCCTGTCATTCAAATATTTCCCCTAGCTATACCTGCCCATTGTCTCTCATATGCATAATTTATCTATTATTTCATTAAGCTTGACAATGTCCCAAGCTCTAATCTGGATATTGGTTCAAAATAGGGAATATTAGTTCCCCTGGGGTCTTAAACAGTTCACAGGTTACCATGTCTAACTTGACTATAAAAATAAATGAGAACTGAGTATGGTAACAGAAATAAGGAATGGGTTGAGCCAACATTGTCTATTTAAGATGAAGTTATTTATTTATAAGAAAGAGCAATTCCCCAAAAAGCTCAAGAAAAGCAACTCAAAGTGGGGATTAGGATAAAAGTTTTAAGGACACAGATATCAAACAGGTTAGGGAAATCAAATACTTACTGATTAGAAATCAGTAGGATTCTGAAGGGAGAACAGGTCTGTATTGAGACAGCCCATGGGGATCACAGCAGATGAAATCATTGAATCTTCCCCATAAGTTTTTACTTAAGGTTACTAACTTGAACTCCACAAGAATGTCTCTGTCTTGCTATCAAGTTGCTATGACTTCCTCTTTATATCCTAGTTCAAATTCTAAAGTGGAAAAAAATAAAATGATTAGCATAGTTCACCCTCTGAATGAACTTCTTAAATTCAATTGCCTAGTTTAATTCTATCAGATGGGGTTCGGACAAATGGCATTTGCCACCTGGCTCGGTATATTCAGCAGAGACTCTGGACAGCAGGGTCAGGCAAGATCAGCACACCACACCTTAACTAGTGTAATGCCTATCCACTTCTGGTAGTTAACTTTTGTTGTTAGACTGTTGAAAAAGCTTCCTAACTGACTAGACTTTCTGATTAGAGAGACAGACATCAAACACACATTCACATGAATGAAACATTTATTTCTCTAGATGGTCTTATGACTTAGCTTTTATTTCTGTTATGGTATTGTTCCCTTAAAAAATCTGTCCATGTGTAGGAAAACAGGAGGAATTCAGTAGTTGTTTAACAAATGAAGGGATAGAGGCATAACTGCATTTATCGTACTTTGCCTTTTACATAAAAGCCTAAACATTTTTAAGTTGAAATTAATAGAACTTTTATTAATTAATGAATCCAAGGCAGAGAGAATATCTCACTTTAAGACTCTCGGTTGCCTCTTGTTATAATTATTATCACCACTAATTTGTAAAAGGATGTGATGCAATGACAACAAATCACTAGAGGGGCAAAACAGCAGGGAGAGCATAACAGATCCCCGTTTAAGGGCAAGTTCCTTCTCTTCACTTTGCAGACCTCAAAACAAATGCATGCCAGAGGGCACACACAAACTGACTCACAGGGCAGACACAGAGGAATGCTTGGACTTTTTGCAAAGTTTGCTTTTCTGATTCTCACTGCAATTGGTCCACCGCATTTCTTCACCCTTTTTCTTGACAAATAGCTTAGATGCCTTGTAAAACTACCAACAATTATCTTTTAGTTCTGCATCTTGTTTTGTGTTGGTTTAAGGCTTATATTAAAAAAAAAAGGATGGGACAAAACACTTAGGATTGTTAAAATTAACTGCTGAATACATAGGGGTTTGTCTACTATTCTCTGCTTTTTTGTATTTGCAATTTCACATAGGATAAAATTGGTAATGAACTACATGTTTTTTTTAAAGAGAGAGAGAGAGAATTTTATTTATTTTTTAGTTTTTTGGCAGACACAACATTTTTGTTTGTATGTGGTACTGAGGATAGAACCCGGGAGGCGCTACCACTTGAGCCACATTCCCAGTCCAAAACCACATATTTTTAAAAGCCTAGAATTCCTTCTACTTCCTCTATTGCACTAATCCATCAGTCAGTCTTGTTAGGAGGATTTCCCTTGAACTTTTCTGGGATAACTCATTTTTTATCATCTGAAGGGGAAAAACTCATATTCTCTTACCATAGTCTTCTGAGAAAAGACTTTAAAAAGGCTGGATAAATAAGGAAAGCACTGATAACTCTAAGAAATCCTAATAAAGTTTATAGAATTAAATATAGCCACATTGATCTCTGAAAATGACTTTAAAAGCTAACAAGCACAATTCTGACTTGTGGTCTATCCTAATGATACCTCACCATATTAAATTAGACCCCTGGAATTGCACCTGGAGAAATAAAGATGGTCTTATAAGTTAGCCTATTTTTTTCATAGTGGTTTGATTTAGCATAGTAACAGCACAGAAAGTAATTGACTTGATTTTTTTTCTTCTCTCTAGACTTTTGTTTATCTGTCTTTTCAATAAATATTTATTGAAAATCTAAATTTTGTCAAGTACAAGTCAAAACACTAGAGATAGCTATGTAAAAAGACACAGTCCTTGCCTTGGAAAGTACACAATCCCATCAGGAAGTCAGGTTCCAAAACATAGTTTATTCTACAGTAAGCTATTTAAAAGAGACATACTCCAAAAGGAAAAATAAAATAGAATAAAGAAAGAGACTTGATAACTCTACCCTGTGCAACTGGGGAGGCATTGCAGATGTATCAAAGTTACTCAGGATCTTGAAGTATGAGTCTGATTGCCCAAGCAGAGTACTTGGTCAGTGCTCTGATTGACTGCTTTTGGAAATACTATTTGGAAGTGAAGAAAAGTAGTGGAAAGAAGGTAAACAGGCTAAAATGTGACAACATACGAGGTATAATAAAACAGTATATAGAGTGGCAGCCAAAGAAGGACCACAAAGATGTGAACTGATGAATTTGAAGTCCTTGTGGCATGTGAAATTGGAAGCAACAGTTGGACTATTGAAAGCTTGTGTGTACAGTTAGCATTAACTTGTCACTTGATATTTAAAAAAAAAAAAGTTTAAAAATGTACTATGCCCATAAATATAAGGAATTAAAATATTTCCTAAACATGTTTTATGTGAATTAAATTCAGAACTATTTTTAACGATTTAAATCTATAAAAATACCTTTTCATTGAATGATCAGTTTAAGTCAAAGATTGCTCTTGCAGGAAAATGGGACATACACAAATAAAATGGTGAAGAAAACAAAATTTTCAACTAATTTTTATCAGAGTGTCAGTTTTTCTTGAAAGTTACTGGGGAGAGAATAGGGGTGCAGAATTCAATTTTGTTATTGTTTTCGTTTCCTAACTTACCAAATTTTTCATATGAAGTCTCTATCATTTTATATAGCATTTTTAAAACAGCAGAGATTTAGGTGACATTTTGATTAACTTAAGAATAAAGACAGCCATCATTTTTTGTGATCTTAATATATTCTATGGAAGCATGGATCTTTGTTTGCTATCAGTGTTTATAGGATTTATGCTATTAAAGTCAAGCCAGCTGTTACCAAACTCATTCTAGAAATAAAATGTCAGGACCTTACTTGAGAACTAATTGCATATGTGGCTTCAAATTTGCATCACATTATTCTTTTCTGCTTCTAAAACTCCCAAGTTGTTCTTCAGAAAAGTTAAGTGAGAGTCCATATTTCAAAGTCCCATCATTAGGTTAATTTCAGTTTTTACTCTGAAACAGAGTATCTATTACAAGTACAATGTGCTTATATTCATGTAAATTGTTTTCATTTGGAGATATTTCTTTTTCATTTTTCTAATTTAAAGATTACCATAATATGAACTTTTCACTTAGAAAACAGGCATGCACTTGGTAGGCCCGGTTTAAGAATTTCAGCTTCATGCACTAGTTTCATTCACTCTTTCAGCACTTATTGAACATTTGGGAAATACTGGTAACTGGAAAAGACTACTAAATTCCTGCCCTTGTTTGTCTAGTGATGAGAAAGAACAATAGGCAATAATCATGGTGTATTAAACCATATTGCAGTCTCAAGGTAAAGCTGCTTCTTTATTTCTATTCTCTCACATTTACTACAAACGGAATGGACAAAACAAAACAAAACACAAAACTAGGCTGTGCCTTCCACCTGTTGCTTGGCAATAGCCTCAGTTTAATATTTATGTTCATCACTGATAAGTTTTTACTTTTAGTTGCCAGCCAAATTCTAATTCTGCCATGTTCTGGTACACTTTATAACAAGGATTGTCTTTCCTCTACTTTCCAATAACAAGTTTCTCCTTTCCATCCGAGACTTCAAAAGAAATACCTTTCAATGTGCTTATTGTTACCAGCTATCTCTTCAAGGCAATCTAGGTTCTTTGTACCCACTACCTCAAAACTTTTCTAGTCTCTCCCCATTACTCAATTTACACTTGCACAGTTTTAGGTATTTGTTGCAGCATGGTACTTCCTGGTACCAGAGTCAGTTTAGTAGGGCAGCCAAAACAAAGTATGATGAACTTGGTGCCTTTAATTAACAGAAGTTTATTCATTCATAGTTCAGATGCTTTAAGTCTGAAATGAGCTTGAAAGCCAAGTTGATTCCTTCTGAGCGCTCTGTGGGAAAATCTGTTCTCTGCCATCTCCCAGATTTTGGTGAAGGCAGGCATTTCTGAGCATTTCTTGGCATGTTGGGGCTTCATTCCAATTCCTGCCTCTGTCTGCGCGTGACATTCTACAGTGTCTCCACCTTGCATTCCCTTTGTCTCTGTCTCTGTCCAAATCTCCTTCTTAAAAGGACACAGTAGTGTTGAATGAGCACCTACCCCAAGGACAAATTTGTAACTTGATTTTCATCTGCAGAGACCATGTTTCCAAATAAGGCCACATTCACAGGCATCACAGTTAAGTCTTCAGCATCCTTTTTGGGGAACAAAATTTAACTCTCCACAATGGCAATTACATACATTGTGTGGCATATTAAAAAGTGATGAGTGTACATATCCTATATTTCCTCCTTTCCAATACAGCCAGAGTATGTTTATTTTTACCAAATATTGTACACTGAAGAATTTCCTAAACCATGTATGGGGTGGGGCATTGTATAAAGGAGGGGAGACTACAATCAAGTAGATGTGCTTTATATAGCATCTGTATCCTCTCTGTATGCTTTACAGTGACTATTGACACATTAAGGATTCTCTGAGAATTCCTTCAGCAAAAAAAAAAAGGTAAATGCAAATGAATTTGACCAGGTGACTTCTAATCTTTAAACTTTCCTTGAAACTAGTCTATTGCTTGGGTGAAATATTGTAACAAAAGCATAGATCTCTTCCTCCTCGATGATTCTGGGACAAATTTATGAAGGTTAACCAAAGTAGAAGGCAGAATTGATCTACTGGAGAGTTTCCAAATTGATTTCTTATTATTGATAGATGGTCAACAAGAGTGTGGATATACTTTGCTAAAGAACTACCAAAGTTGGAATGCAGAATAATAAAAATCTATATCTCAAATCCATCTAGATTAATAATTAAAACTTAATAAGCAAGCAATAAAAACATGGAAGTGCATATGGTGATGTGAAAATACAAGGTCATTAAGAGGCAATACAGGATTATTATAGGGAATTTTTTCCTCCAACAAAAATACAAGTTTCTGGTCATTTCATAGTCATTTTCCAGAGGTCCCAAAAGTACTGACTGCTTAGAATGAATGCAGGACCTAAATGAGCTACAGTGTACTCCCATATATGAAGTAATCCTGCTGGAAAGATCAGAAGATATGTAGGCAGGAAAAAATATAAAAACAAAACAAAATTAAAAATACAAGCACTTGTCACTAAAGGGGAGGACAAGGACAGGAAGGTAGCAAGATTCCCAAGATTCTTTACACAAATAGAAACCCAAATATGGACACTTTGCAGTTTTTGCAAAGATGCCTGATGAAAGGTGCTTTCCTGATTTGAACCTGTGGTACTTGCTGATGTGTTTCCCATTGGTTCCCAGCTCCTTTGATGTGTTATTCATCTTTCTTTCTCTAAAACAAACATGTAAGATAATCAGTTTATAAAGAGAAAAGATTTATCTTGGCCAACAGTTTCAGAGGGCCCAGTTCATGATTAGATTGGCCCAATTGCTTTTGAGCTTGTGGTGAGGCAGCACCTCATGAAAACAGTTGTTTAGTTAAACGGGAACACTTACCTATCAGCTAGCCAAAGAGCAAAGACAGGGAAAGAGAAAGCGGGTAGGGTCCCTGTTCTGATTTGAACATGAGTTGTCCTAAAGAACTCCTATGTTAATGCAGAGATATTCAGAGTTTAATTGGTTTGTCTATGATAGCAGTGATCTAATAAATTCATTCTAGCTTAATGGATTGACTGGTAACTGTGGGCATTTGGGGTGTAGCTTGAGAAAGTGGGTCACTGGAGGTGTGCCCTGAAAGGTTTCATCTTTCCTATAACCTCATCCCCTCTGTTTCTCTGCTCCCTGACCACCATGACTTGAGCCACTTTGCTCTATCATGCTCTTCAGCTATAATGTTCTGCCTCACCTTGGACCCATAGCAATTGTGTCAGCCACCTATGGCCTGAGATCTCTGAAACTATGAATCCCAAATAAATGTTCCCTCCCCTGAATTGTTCTTGTCAGGTATTTTGATCAAAATAACACAGTAAGACTGACTAAAGCAGTCCCCCAATTTCCCTCAAGGACAATTTTCAATAACCTACAGACCTCCTATAAGCCCACATTTGTTGTTGTTTTGTTGCTGTTGTTGTTACCAGGGATTATTAAAACCCAGGAGCATTTAGCCACTGAGCCATATCCCCATCCCTTTATTTTTTTATATCTTATTTTGAGACTTGGTATCCCCAAGTTGTGTATGAGTTTGTTATGTTGCTGAGGCTGATGATGAACTTGGAATCCTCCTGTGTCAGCCTCCTGAGGTGCTGAGATATAGGTGTGCACCACTGTACCTGGCTTAGGCCCAGCTCTTATAGACTCCACTTTAAATGAGCCTTTATAGGTGCCACCCTGGAGATCAACACTTTAACATATTAGCCTTTGGGGGACATTGAAAATCTATGCTATAGCATTTGATCTAAAGCATCTTTCAGAAAATGGAAAATTTTTCCATATACCCATATTACTATTGTTGGACTCTGGAAATGATACTGCAGAATAAGTTCGTCAGAAGAAAAGTGTCCTTTGGATCTTATTTCTGTTGTGTCTCTTAGTTCATTTTCCTGCAAGTCAAGACATAGAAACTAGAATTATTCTTCCCCAAGGTAAGTCAGAAGCCAGAACCCTTCTCTTCAGAGCCAGTCATCAACTTATTACTCCAATCCCCCTCACACCCCTTACTTACCTTTCTGTGTAACAGCTGGCCACAAAGAAATTAAGACACGAATGCCAAAGGGATCCTGCCTATTAGCAGAGAAGAAGAAATACAACAACTGAGGGGCCAAGAAGAGTGTGAACTGACAGGCCCCACTAGGTTTCACTGCTCAGTCTAGCTCTGTTACTTCATACTGTTTTGTCTTAATTGTATTTTCATTTGCCTGTCCATGATTTATTGAACAGAAGCATAAAAAAAGATACTTCACCCTCTTTGGTCTTCAGTCTGAAGGTACTTACGTCACAAAAAAACATGATCAAATATACTTGTTATGCTGTTTCTCTTCTTCACCTACCTGGCTTGTTACAGGGGTGTCACCATGACCTTTTATGATGGACAAGAAAGGGACAACTATTTTTGTGTACACATACTGTGAAGCCTTTAGTATCTTTGGTTGAATTTCTATAAGTCATTCCTGGCATGCCCAGGGTCACTCACTTTCAGTTATCCCAATATTGATAATTGGTTTGAAATAATGTTTTTGAGTTTTTAAACCTCATGTATTATACGTATTTATTCTGAGTACACCTCTGCCTTCAGCTTGTCCTGTTCTTACAACTCCTTTTAAAAGATAGAAAGAACTATCTAGCCACATCACTGGTATAGGTTTCTCATACCTGGAACTTATTCAGGAAGTAAGATACACCCCAATAACCTACAGACCTCCAAGGAGGCAGTCTCCCCATTAGCCACTTTATAAAGGCTCTGTAAGTCACAGGACAATTAGAAACAAGATCCCAGGTAAGCCTGCTTCAATGCTGGGTTTTCCTGTTATGGATGACTAATTCTGAAGCAGTCATGTAATGAAATTTTATTTTGGAGATGATGATAATAAACTTGTTGTTTGCGCCTTGAAAATCCAACTTCCTGTTCAAGCAGACAAAGTTATAGGTAATAGAACACTCCTATTCTAGTTTCATACTTTCCTCATCGATTTCCTTAGGTAACCTAGGGCTTGATCTACATTTTGAAGAGAAGAAATCATTAAACTGGCTGATAATTATCCAGAACTTCCCAGTTTTACCAGTCTCTGAAGAAAATCCCATTAAATCGAGCTATGTCCTGTTTCCCCAAATAAAATGGAACTATACACCAGAGGCTTATCAGAGCTTATCATTTTGAGGCCATTAATTAAGCAAATTCTACTCTGGGTGAAAATGTTTCCCAGAAATCTCCCCTGGATTGACATTTATTTTGTGTTAACCACTCTGCCCGGTATGGCTCTGCACCACATCTAGAGGCCATTTAAACAATATTAAGATAACAACATTAATTCACTGTTCTTCCCTTAATCATATAGAAGCAGATCAGCTTGTTATAAATAATGATCTTTCCTTGCCTGAAGCTCAACTCTTAGCACTTGTTCTAATGCAAATCCCTCTCCTTTTGTACTAGCTACAGAGTAATACTATTTAATAGCAATGCTCTTCTTTCCTTAGGTTTTAATACTGTAGGGGGAGGGAAAGTGGCTTCAATTTTAAATTTGAATAGGATTATTCTCAAAAAAAAATGTAAGGAGGAAGACACAACCTTCTTTTACTTGCTCTGATCCATAGCATCATTTTTCTCTTTTCTGGTGATGATTACTGGAATTGAGACTCAAATTAGGCAGTGTGTCTGACAGATGATGTAACATGTCATAACTTTTCCTTATCTACAAAATAAGTGGATCAGGTTGGAAAGTAGGGACGTTTTTGTCGAGATTTCATTTATTTTCACATTTGACTCACACTCGCTACAGAGGAGTTGTAGCTGCTCTATTCCTGGAAACCATGGTTAAAAAGATTTGTCATTATTTTATGTAGAGTATGTGAATTTCTCAAGTTGATGGAATAAGGCAGGCAAATGTGCAATTGGATTCTGGTGACTAGAGATCTTCCCTTGTTGATTGTATAATCAGGCATGTCTTTTTAATAACTTTCTTCATTCCCTGGAGGTTTTCAGGAACACAGGAAGTGGTGTACCAGTAAGCTAGTGCTACTTCTGTAGTTTATTGCTAACCAGTTGCTCTTTCAATCACATTCTGTCGAGTACTGTCTGTCGTCTTTAAAGGTGCTTCAAAACAATACAGTAATAACCGGAAGGAGAAGCAAGTAGGAGGCATGCTTATCATCTCAGTATTCTGGGTTTTCCTCTTCTAAATTATCAGCATTACATTTACCCCGTGGTTGCTGAGTGCTAACACAGTACCAAATATCCTCAGGAGCATTTGGAACCACTCACTGATGAGCACTGCAGACTTGTTCCCTGCCTTCCTGGAATTCAGCCACTTCCTGAAGAGAAGTGACTATCCACTGTCAGTCAAGTGAGAGAGGTTACCACAAGAGTAAGCAGGGTGCTATGAAGTACCTTACCCCTTGATGGTGCTTATCCAATTCAGAAAGGGCAGGGAGGTTTCACAGGCAAAGTGCTGGCTGATCTGGTATAGCAACATCTGAAGCTAAGTTCAAGGAAAGAGGTTAGAGAGTGGGAAGGGTGATCTTTGTAGAGAGAATAAATTGTGCAAACATTTGAAGGCTAAAGAGAGCATGGCATTCTTGGGGAAACAGTTACAATGTCTAGACCACAGAGAACAAAGAAGAGTAATGGTGGAGATGGGAGCTTTAGAGTGTATCAATAAAGAGAAGTGTAGTTACTTCTTTGAATTGTCACTTCCAAAGTTATGAAACAGTTGCTAGAAGTTATATTAACTAGCCTAGAATATACTAATTACAAAAATATTCTTGTTTTTATATGATATAATTTGAACCATCTGCCTTTGTCCCCTTGTATATACATTAAAAATGAAAAATTCACTATTAGAGATTTATTAATCTGAAGTTTACTATGCTGTGACTGCACAGATATATACCATGTTAGTGTAAATTATTTCATTATGTTCTTTTGGTACAATATTGAAGATCAGATTGCTAAATGACTAGGCATCAGAGGGGAACATTTAGATGGAAGAAACTTCAGAGGAATTGCTCAATTATGTGGATATCTAGAAGAAAATCATTATGAGAGACCAAAACAGGGTTTCAAAAAGAAAGACTTAACCTGATACAGGCAATGCAGTATTGGAACTGGCTTATACCTTCCATGAGAATCACTTGTGAAATTTTCATTAATTTTGATAGTCAGTTTTTAACTGGTGAAAGTATAAATTATATGAATTTACAATTATATTAAAACAGAAATAATGCTAAAAATCATTACTTTCTAATTATTACATTTAATTGTTATATTTATTCTTGTGTTAAGACTATTGTAATGGTTAGTGTGAATTACTGACACACAGATACTATGCTAGCGATAATAAAAGAGAAACTACTGAATAATTGAAGGTAGCACTCAGTATTTCTAGGGATGAATTCCTGTTTTCTTTATGAATCACTCCTCATATTACTCTCTCACATTTAAAGAAATGCTATGTAACAGTTTTCTGGTGTGCATCTTGTCCCTACTCATTGACCAGGGACATCGTGTTGGTAACTTGATCTTGGCCATGATGAGAGTGTTTGAATCTTGAAAATTGGTAAGCAGTAAATCAGGGTTTGGTTATTGTTTTGTTGATTGTCCACTGTTAACTTAAGAAATTAATGTTAAAAATGAAGATCGAATGTCCACATCCGGATCTGCTCCAGTGTAAACAGCTTGAAAAAAAATGTAGGGAAATATTCCTCCGGCACTAAAAACCTGTTATCTGGTTCAGCAAATCACTGGCAAACAAGTGAAATGTGAAGTGAGTCTTCATTGCTACACCTGTTGGACAACATTCTCACTGGGCCTATGCTCCTTTGTCAACCAAGGGCTTAAATTGTTTACAAATATAAGAGCTGGGTAAAATCAACTGAAGCATTTTGTGAGCATCAATTGACAAGAGGGAATATGTAATATGAATTTTTGTATATTATTATTTATTTGTGTGCTATAATCCTCTGTCAATAAGTTCTTACTTTATTAGAATCATTTTTTCCCCCATAAAGTTGGTTGCTCACCTTTTATCATCACACTGCTGGGACCATCTAAGGAATTCTCTCTTTACAACTCTGCCCAAGTCTAACCTTTGTCTGAGGAATACTATACAAATGATTTTATGAGCAAACTAACATATTTATTGTAGTGTTTTAACTTATTGCAACTAGAAAATCGTGGTCTGAATTGCCCAAGACTATTCTGTCCACCATGGCAAATGTGGAAGACCTGGAAGTTAACTGGTGCTCAGGCAAATGATATTTTCATTTAATGTGAAGCTGTGTCCTGTTGATACCATTACCACCAACTGATTCTTTTATCTGTGCTACTTGCCTAGTTTATGAAATGCTTCTTTGGGGAAAATATACCAAACATAATTCAGGCTCTGGCAATGTATTTTATTAAACAAATTATTTCTGACTACTTTCTTTTCTCCTCACCAAAATTATGAGCCTATATATTTAAGTGAGGAGATGGGGTGAGGTAGGGAACAATCTCACAGAAGGCAATAGGAATCCATTCTAGAAATAATGTACGGCAACTGTGTGTAGGGATCAGTAACTTCTCTTTAATTACCATTCAAATTTACTGGAAGCTTAAAGATTCATCTCACCAAGCAACCTGAGATGATTGGTTGTGGTTGCTGATGACTGAGACACTAGTTCTATCAAAATTCAAGGCAAAGGCTATGTTGTTCTTAAAGAGAAAAAATTAGCAATATATTTCTTTAAAGGTTCTAACACATGATTTTGTGTGTCATGACTTGTCTGTGTATTCTGAAATGTTGAGGGTAATTTTTCTATTATTATTTTTTATCAAAGTTTTCAATAGCTAAATCCTACCAGATTGAATTTGTAAAGATAGGAACCAAATAATGCTTTCTACTGAATACCTAGATATTTTCAAAGTTGGATACATGTAGGCGATTAAGAAATATGTTCTGTAGGAGAGACAAAAAAGGAAGGAAGAATGGGAAACCGGAACTGAGCAGAGGAAATGAATGAAGAATGTAGAGTAAGTGTAAAGGCACAAAACTCAGTCAAAATCTACTAAATGACAATATTACAATATACTCCTTACGTAGTTTGCTAGGGCTGTCATAACGAGAAAATCCACATACTAGGTGTCTTAAACAACAGAAAGGGTATTTTCCTATGGTTCTGAAGGACCAGAGGCTCAAGATCAAGGTGTCCACAGGCTTAGTTTCTTCTCTACCTGAGTATGGCTCTCTTCCTTCTGTGTCCTCACATGTTCTCTCCTCTGGTGACTGAATATCCTTTCCTTTTAAGGACACCAGCCATATTGGATTAAGGTTTACAATAGGAGCCTCACTTAAATTTAATCACTCCTTTAAGACTTTTTCTTTCAATACAATGAAATTCCGAGGTACTGGGCTTCAGGGATTCAACATAAGAATTTGGGAGAAGACAATTTAGCACACAACATTTATTCTAGCCATTTTTTTGTGCTTTGTTCTTTATATAGTGCATGTGCAATTTTCAAACCCTACTTTTAACTTTATTTTTATATTTGAAATATTGTATTGTCAAATAAAGCTTGGAAAACACTAAATAACAACTTAACAATATTGTTTCCATATATTTACCATTTCTCTAATTTGGTCATATAAGTTGTTTTCAATGTTGACTTTTATAAATAATAGTATTCTATGTATCAATGTTTGTTGAAACTACATATTTAATTTTTATGAGGTTTTGTTTTGTTTTGTTTTGTTTATGCCATCAAAAGGTCCTTGTCCTTGGAGTTAGAAATTAGATGGTCAATTTTATTTTCCATGGGAAAGCTCCATGATGTGCTTAATAGGGCTAAAAAGAAAAGCATTATTTTCTTAACATGGATGTGTATGAAAGAAATAAATTGCTCCAAATTTCTACAAAGAGGCATTCAATATAAGCTTTTGATTAAGTAATATAGGACCTGAAGGTTATTTATTTGAGATCAATGTTTTTTTTCTTTAACATTTTCCCATCATAAATTGAACTTTATTATTTTTTATAAAAATGAAAGCAACAAAATGACATGACAGCTTAAAAAAATTAAAAAGGGAAAAGAAAAACACATGTAGCCTCCATCTTTTCACATTGTATATGGGGACAAGGACAAGAGATACATACACAATTCCTTGTTTGACATACACATAAAATTATACCACTTCTAAGTTTGTGGTGAAGGTGACCTTTTCAAAGATTTGCTTGGTATGTGGAAAGTATATTTCTTTATTTAGCAGTAACAACTGCAAGAGATGTGCTTGACTCTTACCTAGGCATTTTGATGGCAGAACCTGCTGGATCATGCAATGGATCACTGTTAGGCTTCCACATTCAGCTCAGAGCTCAGTCTGTCCAGGAGGTTTCACTTGGAGGCATCTAAACAGAGGCCAAGATTTCCAGGTGATCTTGCCTGAAATAGAGGTGTCAGGATCCCCTAAATCTGAAAATAGAGATGAAACTCAAGAAAGACTTATGTTAACCATGATGAATGATCTTTTGATTTTAATCTCAGATATCAAAAATTTTTCTATAAAGGACTTGACAGGAAAAAATTTAGGATCTGTGGTTAACATCCTTCTCCAGTCAATACTTTTCTTTTTTTTTTTCATTCTTTAAAAATATCCATTGTTATCTACCTTGAGGGTTATATAAACCAGGCCATGGGCTGGATTTAACCCTTGGGTCATAGTTTTCTCTTGTCCTCCAATTTGAGCAAATAAGTATGACAAATCTAAATGTCTTCCATAGAAGTAATTTTCTTGTTAGATACTAGGGAACAAACCTAGGGACACTTGATACATGAGATACATCCCTAGTTCTTTTTGAGACAGGGTTTTGCTAAGTTGCTGAGTCTGCCCTGTAACTTGCAATCTTCCTGCTGAGCTGTTGAGTTTAGAGGCATGCATTACTCAGCCCATGGTGGTAATTTTTAAATTCCTTATTTTATTTTATTTATGGTAGACCACGTCCTCTGAATATGAAACTTGCTTCACAAGGACACCAACTAAGAGAGTTCTTGCTCATAACATGGCATAATGTTGTAGAAGTTTTCAGAGTATTGTTACCTCTTTTATCTGACTAATCAATTTTATATAATTTATATAAACATGATAATTAATATAATTATATAATATAAAATTTTTGTCTTTTTATGAAATATCTTAATTCTTCTTTTAAAAAGAATAACACTTTAATGGAATGATAGTATCAGCCATTTACATCTAAAAGTTAAACTTACTCATTCTCTTGAGAATTGGCTGCAGAAAAGGTGGGGGTTATGAAAAATAAGACCTATATAGATCAGGAGATGGAGGCACAGAAACAGTGTTTTTCTATTTTATATCCCTTGCTGGAGTATATGCTCTTCTTTGTCCACAGAGTGCCAACAGTCTTTCCAGCAATTTCCAGTTATCTTTTTATCAGAATTATACAAACATAAACTGTGTGTAAATGTGTGTGTTTGATGTTTCTTTGTTGTTGTTGTTGGTGGTGGTGGTGTATTTTCTACTTAGAATAAAAGCAATAAGCGTTATTTATTTGAAACATACAAAAAATGGTGAAGTTATAATGCAGTCTATTGGGAATACTGCCTGATTCTAAAGACAGTCTTATAAAATTGGATTCTACAATCCATAGTGACAATTGTCAGTCAGAAATTCAATTTTAGGCTTTATCCTAAAGAAAATATTTTAATTGGAGAGTTATAATCAACATATGCTTTATGATTAGTCTTTTAGATGAGTTTTTAGCAAGAACCTACTTAAAATGAAACTGTAGAAAGATCTTTTTAAATGAATATAGTTTACACAATTATAGATATAAAATAACATATCATGTCTAGTAAACTGTTAACATAATAATTTACTTTAAAAAACTCAAGTATAATGAACTTTTAATGTAGCATGCACTGCTTGCTGATAATTTATTTTATAACACAGCTACATTACCTATTAAATGTTCCAATCCAGTAAAGTAAGATTCCATTATAATTTTTTGAGGCAGGAAAATTCACTGTTATGTATATCCCCTGATTCAGAACAGAGGGTACTTAAGACATGACAGCATTATGAACTGTTCCATGAAATTTAAATCTTCAAGAAGAAGAAAGACTTAAGTGTGGAGCCTAGGATTGACAAGAATTAGTGACTAGTCCAATCTTCATGTGTGCACACATACACACTCATTTGGGCCTATTAAGTTTACCATTGTTCTTTGAAATTTTCAGTGATATTGCTTTTCTATGAAATGGTCATTACCTATAGTAGGTCACATCTCCTTTAGCCTTCTAATATGAAATACTTACATAATATCCTTCTGTGCTTTCACTTAACCTCATTCAATTGAGTCAGATACTGGATTTCTTTCCAGGTATTGAAGAGTACATATTTATGGATGTACTTATCTTTAACATAGACCAATCACAAGCCATGGTAGATAGTCTAGATTGTTTTATGACCTGCATTAGGAAAAGGAACATTATATTTCTGGAATTTATAGCACATAATTAGGTAAATCTCAACAAGCTTTTCAAAATATCTTAAAATCAATGAGAAAATTTATATTCAGTACATATAGAAATTTCTCAGCAATCATATATTGATATATATGCTAAAAATATGATATTAATATTAACCAATTATTCAGGAGGACTGTCAAACTTTAATCTGTACTTATTTGTATGATACCTCTAGACTGGATGGAAAGATAATATTTTAAAAGTGAAAGCCATTAACAGGAGAGTATTTAAAGGTTTTGGCCCTTTTATTCCATTGCACCTGGGTGTTCTAGGAGTAAACAGTGAAGTCAGGAAGTGAAGGAGAACTGGACAAATAGAGAGTCCAAATGGACTGTGTAAAGAGAGAGCTTTAAGGAATTCAGAGTGATAAAAAATATTTTAGGAATGCTTACCATATGAGAGAGGCTTACAAAATTTATCAAGACGCTAATGAATATAGTCCTCCTTTATAATATTTTGAGAAGATCATGAAATGTTTAAGTTGTTTTTTAAACATCTTTACTTATACGTCTTGGGCCAATACAGAGCAATAAGAGCATTTGATTAATATGTGGATTATATTATGGGAGATGCCCTTTGAGTTGCAGTATTCAACAGTATGTCAGACAAAAATTGACCCACAACAGCATATTTTCATGGTGGTTACAAGGTGTTCTGGTCAGCTTTTTTGTTGCTGTCACCAAAAGACATGGAAAGAACAATTTTATAGGAGGAAAGTTTATTTGGTGCCATAGCTTCAAAGATTTCAGTCCATAGATGGTTGACTCCATTGCTCTGGGCCCAAGGTGAGGCAGAACATCATGCAGAGAAAAGCAGTTCAGGATATAGTATTCAGGAATCGGAGAGCTCCATTCGCCTGCAACAAAATATAGACCTCAAAGGTTTTTATAAGTAAAATGGAGTACTTTCAACAGTGGCAATCTGCCAGGGGAAGCTGTAAGCAGTTTGTAGAAACACTGGCATAGCTGGAACCATTCATGTGTAGTCATTGGAAAAGGTAGATTGATAAATGATTAATAGATAAAGTAATTTTAGTAACTATTTTGAACCATCCTGAATCCTCACTATCATACAGGTTATCAATGTTGAGTCATAAAATGGAAAAAAAAGAAAAAAAAACATTGAGGTACTTTAAAAATAAAGCTAAGATTAAAGCAATGAGCTCATATTTAAGTTAGAATCCTCAAAGTACCTGTATCTAGACAGGACTGATTTTCATCTTTTTTATATTTGATCATTGACAAACCATCGTACTGATCATTTTGCATAGATGGACAATTTATCTTTAATCAAAAGACTTCTGCAGCTAACCCAAAGTTCTGAAGCTAATCCAAGACTGCTTAAATTGAAGCTGGGTAGATGGAGAGCCCATTGTTGGGATTGGGAGAAACTGATCCTTGAGCATTTCTACTTTTCTATCATCCCCACATTCTACCTATGTTTTTGCTTTTGTGATGTTGATCTGAGTACTGAATGGTACAAAAAACTAGGGGTGTTTGAAAAGGGAGATTGATTTAAACTGACATGTGAAAACTTATAGAGTAGCAATAATGAATAGATTAAAAAGTAAAAGGGGGCAAGGGAAGTAGAAAATGTCATCACCACATGAGACAGCAGCCCTTGGCTATAATAATAGCTACTTAGGAGGCTGAGGCAGGAGAATAGCAAGGCCAAGGTTGTTCTAGGAGACTTAGTAAGACCCTATCTCAAAATAAAATAGAAAGGATTTGGAGATGTAGCTCAGAGATAGAATACTCTTAGGTTCCATCCCTAGTACTACTACAAAAAGTAGTTGGAGGAGGAGGAGGAATCATTTCAGCGTCTCAGGCTAGAAATCTAGAGGATGTTTAGATGGAAAGAGGAGAGAGAATTTGAGAATATCTCCAGGTGTATGAGTTAGAGGGAGATCAAGGAGTCAGATTTCTACTGGATTTACTTTGCTTTATGAAAGAAATGTTTCCTCTGATGTTCTTTGAGAAACCTAGAAAACAATTAAAGTTCTATTTGAGTATTTCAGACAGGCTGGCATTTCTTTAAATGTGACACAGACCTGACAGGGAGCAATAAAGTAGTTTACATTTGTGTAGCTTGTATCTTTGTAACATTTATTTCTGGATCAGATTGTGCATAGCATAAAACAGAAGGCTCAAATTGAGTGTTTGTAAATATCAGTCTGTCCAAACATTCTGATTATAATAGTCGTAAACTCTGGCTATGCTTACCTTAAACTAAAGGTTTAAGTAAGAATTAAATAAATTTTAATGTTCAAGTTCAAAATGTCCTTCTGTGACAAAGGGCTAGATTTTATTTCTCAGAAGGAAGCTTTTGGATATGGACCTCCTGAAATGTGCCTTATCAAGATAGACCAATAGGGAAATCCCTTTCTGAAGAAAAAAACAAGCTTTGGCTCTGAAATGAAAAATAATAATAATAATAATGAAAATGTTGAAGGAGATTTAAAAAAAAGAGAGAGCCAAATGGAGAAACAGGATTTTTTTTCCCCTGAGTACTATCTCCAATGCTGTTTTTCAATATCCCAGACCAATTTGGCAGAAACACAGTAGCTATGAGCAAAAGTGATATGACTGCTTGAGTTGCTGATTGCAAAGTGACAAAACGTAGCCCTCTGCAGAGCTGATCTTTGGAAATAGTGACTTTCCAAAATTAGAGCACTTGATGGAGAGTGAGAGAGAAAGGGGGGAAAATTGAGCAAAATAAAAGCAAGTCAATTTTTTTATGGACTAGGTTTCCCTTTGTACTTGAGAGTGCCACAGCTGGAAGGGCTATTTCTAGTATGGCTATTGTGTTTTATGTTGTCTGATCAGCTATTTTTTAGTTGAATGCTGCATCTAGATTTGCCACTGCTCTTCACTTTCAGGGTTGCAGGGTACCACTGCTACTTAAAAGAAATTGTGTTGTGGAGCTTCCTCTGTCTTCTGTATATCCCTTTTTGGCACAGTATCCCATTGCATCATTTTTTTTATTCAATCAACCATATTTAAATTGAACTCATTCTTTGCATATGTTCCAGACTACTGTATAAGGCTTAATTTCCCAAGGAATATAAATTTAAAAATCTAGCATTTATTGACCTATCTACCTATAAATTTTGTATTCATCTTGTTTCTATTGTTGAGATTTTTGTCTGGAAATATTTCCTACCACTAAGTTTTCCTTTGAAACATTATATGGAAGACAATTATAATTGATCAAGTACCAAAATTAAACTATTTTTTTTTCCTTAAAGACTTTTCTATTTAGAAAATAAAATAGGGGAAGATGTAAAGTCCTCTTTAGATTACAAAGGTTTTTCAAAGACATATAAGTTCTCTAATCAAGTCCAAAAATAGTCAAGGTATATAACTTTAAGGAAAAAAAAAGTAGCCAGTACATTATTTGATCTCCACAGTTGTTCTCCATTTTGAGGTTTGATTTTATAGTGGTTTAGAAAGTCTCACTGCTTTTTATGCAGAGTAACAAAGATATGTGTTAAAGGCCAAGATGTGTAAAGGTACTCCTAAAAGACACAAAGATGAATAACATTCTTAGCTCACCGTTTTGATTATACCACCCACTAAAGTAATGAGACAAAAATACACATAAATGTAGATGAGTAGACTCTTACCTAAAAGTGAGTTCCAAAGTCAGTGATTAATGTGAAAATGATGCATCATAAAAATTATCTTTTAACATTACAAAAATGTTCTCTGTAATTTTCTGTATACATAGTTTTGTGTATACTGCATTATCTTTTAGCAAGTTCAAGATAGTGTTTTCTTTTGGGCAGAATACTGTTTGGTTTAATGAGTCTAGATGGGGCTGTTAACTTGTTTATAAAGTCTTTTAATGCAAAAAACAAACAACAAACACAAAAGCAATACACAAATAACAAAACTTAAAAACCACAAAATCCTGTTCCTGTCATATCTGGTGTTATTGAGGTGAATGTTCAGAATGTAAACAATATGTAATTTTTCTCCAAAGTTTTGAAAACTAAGTACAATAAGAGAAATACATAAGGGGAAAAACTCATATGCTAATAAAATTTTCAGAAAGAAACTTCATAAAGAAAACCGAGATTTTGAGAGCAGATTTGACTTTGGCAAACTAAGGAATTTTCAGTGTAAGAGCAAGCAATTTGGACAAAAATACAAAGCCTCCAACAAAAAGTATATAAAATATATTCACATGTATTATAACTATTCCCTTTGACAGTAGTAAAGATTTTTGTTTGAGAGTGGGGGAGACAATGATGTCCAGAAGGGCAAGTCGAACCTGTTATTAAAGAGGTCACCCTGAGCTGGGAAGACCAATAAATTTTCCTGGAGGAGACTGCCTTAGCCATGGCTTACGTATAGGTGCTGGTCATCTCAGTTATGGGAGAGACTAGGGAAGAGAAAGACTGAAGACAGAAGTATATTAGCTTAGGAAGGTGATACAGAACTTCAGATCTGGGAGATTGGTATAGGAACAACAAGGTAGGGGGAAATTCCAAGAAATGTGATTTTTTTCTGTCGATTTTGCCTTTTACTAATATGACTGACACTAACAAAGAGAAACATTTCTGTATTTGAATCACATTGGGTCAACTAAAATTTCTAGACTAATGATGCAGCTATTTGGATAGGAGGGTCTACATATGTACAGGGATGATAATCATTACCAATCCATGATGATATTTATAAAATAACTGTTTATACAATTTCTCCCTATACCTAGAATTCACTTAAAACCTGAATTAAGTAGTTTTCCAAATACTTACTCCTAGCATATGGCACATTTCTATTGCCATATTGAGCATCTTATTTGGTAATATTTCTGCCTTTCTTATGTTTGTGTACTTTATCCTGTTTGAAAATTTAATTTTCTGTTCTTTGTACTACAATCTTTTAAGTCAAAGATAGTTGAAATCCTACAAAGAGACTTAGAATCCTATTGATTTAATGAAACTTGTTAGAAAGTTTCTTGTTTTTAAATCTGGGGAGTGTAATTAAATTCATCATATTACTGTAGATCAATAGTGAATTTCTGGTTATGTTGAAAGTGTTTTAAGAATGTATTGTGCTATTATTATTAATTATGTATGTTACTGATAAAGAAAGATCGTTATGAACACATGCTTGTATCCATCCATCTGTCCAAATACATCTCATTTCTTTTGACTTTTGATCAAATCATTGTTTGGAGGGTTATGTTAATTTAAAAGGAGCAGTCTTTTCCTGCATTGTTCATACTTCTGACATATTGATTTAGTCATCATTTTCACTGCTGTGACCAAAAAGACTTGACAATTAGAGGAGGAGAACTTTGTGTTGGTGCTCAGGATTTCAGAGGTCTCAATCCATAGAAGGCTGGCTCCTTCTTGGATTGATACCTCTGCAAACAGCTCAGCCCATGTTGATCAGAAAACAGAGTTCACTCTCCAGATACAAAATATGTACACAAAAGGCATACCTCAAATGACCTAACTCGACCTGCCTTTAATCTGTATTAGGGAATTAACTCACTGATTAGGTGAAGGCTTTCATAATCCTTTCACCTCTAAACTTTCTCCCATTGTCTTTCACCTCTAAATCTTCTCCAATTGTCTCACACATGAGCTTTTTGGGGAGCCTCACATCCAAACAATAGCACAAATTATCAAGTAATTTCTTTCAAAAATCCAGGGTCTTGTTTGAATCTTACTTCAATTCCAGACATTTTTTTAAATCTTTAATAATAACTTGTAATAGCTTTAAGATATACTTGTTCCTTGAAGAAAATCAACTTTTGCATTATTTTCTCTTTGGTAAAACTGAATGAAAGATAAAAATTCTGGAGATGGATTAGAATATAGGATAGCAGTTTCTAAATTTAGATAATCATAAATGTTTTACAAAAGCTCACTATATACATTCTTACTCTGTATTTTTGAAGCCAAATGCAGCTATTTTTACATATGAAATTAAATTATCTTATTCTGCATATGCTTGCTTAGAAATATACCCATTCTGCATATGTCCCTTTAGAAATACTGAAATACCATAGTTCCCATAAAAATATTAACATAGCTTTATATAAATGTTTTAATAGTATATGTAGATTGGGAATGTATGTGTATGTTTTCTGATCATTATTCTAATAAATACAGGCCTTCTATAGTTGAATTCAAACAATGTCTCAATTATAATTTGTTATTGTGATTAATAGTATCTTTGAAATAAATGCTAATATATTTTAATTAACATTTGGTGATTAGTTAAATCCTCAAGTACTTGTACTGCACACCATGCAACACTGGATGTTTTTCTGAAGTAAGCTAAATTTCTAATATGTGGCGGGCACTTATATAACATTTTTATGAATTTGAAGCTTCTCCAATGCTTGTGATTGCAATGGGAACCTGTGACTTCTGCTAATCCATATGGCTTTTAAGTGGCAGATGTTTTGAGAAATTTTAAAAGGTGTGAGTCATATAAATCTGTGGGAATTTTCAATTTTTTTTTCCAATTTGTCAAAACATTATATAAAAGAGTGATAGTTTATGGGTAACAAAATAAATTCTGGATTTTGAAAATCTGTGATATTTTTCTGCTCAGTATAATATCTCTTTTTTTTTTTTGCCAATGGCTGTTAGCATTCAAAAAGTTTATAAGGTGTTGTCTTGTTGTTTACAAATGTCTAACATACGAGGCTGACGTGGTCATGGTCATTTTTTTTTCTATGTAAAAACTGATTTAGAAACCAGCATATTGAACATTCACTGTTAAGTTTTAAACTTACTAAAGTGACTCTTAAACTTTATAACTCTCAGTAGTAAATATATTTTATATCACAACCCTATAAGCACATTTCTATAGTTTCTATTTCCTATTAGTGCTAGAATGAGGAAGATTTGGGATGTGCTGCAAGCTTCAATTCTGTGTCTACAAATATGTACATATTTTAAATGTTTTGCTCATTTCTTTTGATTTTTCAGGTTACTCTCTGTAGAATTTCTAGGGCTTGCTTTCATCTCCATTACCATCTCCTTCCCCAAGTGACCATTTTCTTGTGTTTCCATGTTAAGAAAACTAGAAATATTTTATAAGAAAAAATATTCAGAATATTTCATTTGGGACAGAGATTCAGAAAAAAATGAAGAATAAATACATTTACACATTTCTTAACAGGAAAATAAAAACAGAGGTGTGTGTGTGCCCGAGTGTGTGTGCGCGCACTAACATGTGTCTGAACAATGAAATGAAATGGAATGTAATGGAATGTTTCCCAGGTAGCAATACACTGAACACTGTTTCTCCTCCATCAGTGGAGATTTTTGTCTGTGATTTTCTTTCTTTGTTAAAGGCTCCTAAGAGTTTCATGAATTCCCTACAATGGAAAATATCCTTCCCATCTGAAATCCCTAATAATATTCATTTGCAGAAATATTGTTATCTAGTCCTATAATGTTGTCTATTTGCTAGAGTTTCGTTTGAACAACAGCCAAATTTTCTTGTTTCAGAAATTTTGGCAGAAGTTAACTCCAGAAAATATGCCCTGAGTTGACTTTGTACCATTTCTACATTTCTCTGTACTACTAACACTCCAAGTCTAGCAATAAGAGAGACTGTTTTATGAGTATTAAAGAATTTTCTATTATAATGGAAACATTTTGAAAATAAAATGACCTGGATCATCAGACAAGTTGTTTGGTTTCAAAAGATTTTTCTTAAGACACTATAATGTACTTCAAAGCACCAAGGATTCTATTTATATACAACAGTTTCCAATTATGTGAGTACAACCTAGTAGAGAAATAGTTTCTAATTATGTGACTAAAACCTAAAATCTCAAAAGCAGGCTGCTATAAGAAGAATAAAGAAATTTCACAAAGCAGACCTAAAAATACAGTATCTCTTACGTTGTTTTAAATGAGTCTTCTCTCTCCACAATGCATCCTGTACAAGTTCCAAGATTTTATAAATATATCCTGTGTCTAGCAATGCTTTAAGATAAATTCAACAATGTCCTGCTACTCTCTGAATATTTGTGTCCACCCAAATGCATAGGATGGAACCTAATTACCAACACGATAACATTCAGATGTGGTGATGTTGAGAGGTTACTAGTTTACAAGGATGGAATCCTCATGAATTCGAGTAAGTGCACTTAAAGAAGAGCTAGGTAGTTCCATGCATCGGGTGAGAACATCCATGACCCAAAATCAGGCCCACATCAGACACCAAATCTTTTGGCAAATTGATTTTGGACTTCCCCAGACTCCATAATTATGAGAAATGAATTTCTGTTACTTATGAACCCCCAACACACTAATTTATGGTATTTATTACAGCAGCATGAATAGACTAAGACCATCAACTGCCCTTAGGGAGCTCAAGATTAAGATGGAAACAATGGAGTATAAGAGCTGTTGGGTTGGGTTAACAGAGAGATCAAACTCAATGTTGGTGGGGAAGGATGAGAATGAAGGATGTAAGGAAAGGCCAGGCTATCAGAGAAGTTTTTCAGGAGAAAGTTTTGACTGAGGTGCTATTGAGCAATGTAATTCCAAGTCATGTAATTTGAAAGTGAGAGTTTTTCATAAGTCTGTATATGTTCTGAAAAGTTGGGTCACTAGAAGATTTTGGACTGTGGATTTATTTTCAGTTATCTTTTTCCTCCAATACTAGGGCTGATGTAAATCCAGATAAACAATAACTTGTTATTATATCCCAAATGATGCTACAAAAGATTATCAAAAAAGGACAATGGCTTCATCATTTGCATAAAACTATCTGTATTTTATGGGCTTCATCATTTGTATAAAACTATGGCCCATACTTAAAACTAAGTGTCTATAGAGATATTTATGTGGTATAAACTGAGAAAAAATACAGGTCTGTCTACCCAAATAGCCTCATATCAACCACCCTACACACAAGCACACATGAAGATAAACATACCACTCTGTAGTTGCCTCCAGTGACCTTAAAATATTTTCTCTTAGTATAACTTTAACATATTATTATTACCTGACCTTTTTTTTCTGTATCTTGGTCAACTCCTTACCTACATCAAAGGTCTAAAGGCAGGAGAACTAAAACCATATCTTTGATAGAAGTAGTGTTTTAAAGCATTTAAGTCTTTCCTATGAAAGTTCAGGGTGAAATACATTTTAGGGACCTGGAGAAATGTAAGAAGCTACGTGAAGATTTAGAGTAAATAGGAAGCACAAGAGAGGGGTCAAAATGGGGAAAAGGCATCAGGAGATACTAAAGACAAACATCTAGGAGCTGCCACAGGTTAATTCTATAATCATCTTGGCTTTAGAGCCTTACTTCCAAATGGTAACATAATTACAATTCTGTGGCTGGAGGTAAGGGGAGATCAGTGAAGCCATAGGCTATTTACTAAGGCTCAGCCTTCATACCCAGTCAAGCAAGCAAACAAAGGACAGTGTCTGAAGGGAGGAAACAGGGCATAGGTGCAATGAGAAAGACATGTAACATTTAGTTGCAATCCTTGACTGATGGGCTGGCCCAGTGCAGCTCTGGGCAGTTGCTGTCATGTGGCAATGATTTTACATCAGTAGTCCGACATATCTGGTAGAAGCAGGAGGGAAAAAATATATCCTCTGATGGAAATGGTTAGAGTATTCATCGAAGAGGAACACAAATGCCAAAATTGGAAAGAGAGATTATTCTCAGGTGAAATTCCTGCACTTTAGGGAGGAAAAATCTGATGAGTGGAAATAACTGAGGCTTTGCTTCACTCTTTTATAGCTCATCTTAGCAATGATACCCTTTCTTGCCTATAAAAAAAACCGCTTGAGGCTTAATTCAGGATGACATCCCCATTTAGGCCATAAATGTTTGAAGCTTAAACTTAAAATCAAACTCTTCCATCTCTTCGCAACAGGACAACCCCTAGGGCTCTCCAAGTATTTTTATATGTATAAATTGCTTTTGCTGTACAAAATTTTTTTTAGAATTCAGCCTTTGTGACATAAAGGAATAGGCAAAAGTATTAAAAGGGTGGTAATCTTAGCAAGAGCTTTAAATTCAGTTTATGTCAAGCTAACAAAAGTTAGTTCATATATCTCGTGTATCTAAGGCTCTTAAAAAAGGAGACTCATTATAACATTAGAAAGCAATTTATAATGAGACTATCACCAATAATTGTTTGTTTTAGTATGATTTGATGGGGCACTTTCCTGCATAGATGCAATCAACTAAAAATAACCATGGTTTTGGTAGATTTTCAAACAGGATAAGCTGCCAGTATAAGCTGTTCCATTCCAAACCAGACATTTCCATGAAGTAAGAATAACATTAAAAATGGCAATACCTTTTAAGTACAACTTTGTGAAACTTAGTGACTTTTAAATCAAATCTAAAGAATACTGTTTATTGAAATAAAACTGTTTAACTCTGAATAACACTAATGCTTTCATCCAGATGTGCACCCCAACCTTTCCAGACATGACCTAAGTTGGTGGCTCAACCTAAAGACAATGTGGTCATCTGTTTACTCGCTATAATAAACAGCAACCCGCCTTCTTTCAGGATTTAGCCATGTAGTAATCTCAGATTTCTGAGTGGGAAGATTTAAACAATGAAATTCTTAATCCTAGCAAATCAAGCATCTTAGCAATTTAGTGAGACTCTGTCTCAAAATAAAAAAATAAATATAAAAAAGACTTAAAGCTGGGGGTATATCTCAGTGGTAGAACACCCTGCGTTCATTCCCCAGCACCACACACACACACACACACACACACACACACACCCCAAAAGGAAAAGGAAAATTAAAGAAAAAATTCAGGGGTGGGATTATAACTCGGCAGTAGAGTGCTTGCCTTACATGTGTGAGGCACGGGGTTCAATCCCCAGCACCATATAAAAATAAATAAATAAAGGTATTGTGCCCATCTACAAATATATATAAATTCAATAAAACACACTCAAAATTGCATCTACAAAATACATGCAACAAAAGGACATGTTTTTCTCTTAGGAGTATTCCTTTAGTGCCTACAGAATCTCATTTTATTGACAATTTTAACTAGCTTAGTTAGGTGGTTGCCAAACCCACTGCCTATTAGGAAGCAGCAACTTTTAAAAAGGAGCAGGGCTGTGAAGACTAGCCTGATGATAGCAGTGAAAAGTGGCAGCAAGAATGTTGACAGAAAATCTATAAAACCCACACAGAAACTCCAAAAGCATAAGAGCTGAGCTATTTAGTGGAGGTAAACAGACCTATAGACTTCTTTAATCTCTAAGGGCATCACTGCAATAATTGGAAATCCTAGTGATGGCCATAGGCCATTATGAAAATGTCCCATTAAGTTCAGTAGTTTGATTAGTTTTAAGAAAATAAAAAATTACATACTTCATTTTAGAAAAGTGTTCATCCAGAATAATCCCTTTTTAAAAGGGGGGTTGAAAGGCTAAACTTCTAGCTGTCTCGTTAGTTTTGTCAATCTTGACTAAGTCATAATCCAATATTGCAAATGAGTAATATAAAATTAAGGAAGTAGTATAAAAATGTATTGATTGGGAAATGAGATTGTTCAAGCTTATTTAGTATATAGCCAGTTTCAAAATCATCATTTAAAATAAAGTCAGTGGATGTTTTAACATGGTTACTGATTCCCAGTAGCTAAATATATTGCAATATTATTCTAGGGTTGAAGGTTTAATTTTCCACATGTACCAATTATTTAATCTTGTGTCTTGGCCCCAAGAATTATACACAAAAAATAAAATCCATCTCTAATTCCAGAAAAGTAAGTGTAAAATTACTGGAGCAACATTACCAAATATTTTAAAATAGCATATTAAATAATAAAACCCCATTCCTTTTCTTTGTTTCAAATTCCCAAAGCAGAGGGAAAAGGAAAAGAAATAGCCTACATTTTGGTATAAGCACAATACTAGTGTCAAATTATCTTTCAACAAACCCCAAAAGCAGTTTCAGATAAAGAAAAGAAGTGTAGAGAGGCAGCCTCTATCAAGTATAGTATATTCTCATGCATGGTTTGTATTAATCAAGAAATATTTTGACAATTTGTTCCAGTGGATATTATATAGACATTGGGTAAGAATGTACATCTCAATAGAAATGGTTTTTCTATTTCTCCCTAGAGAGAGAATACTACAGAAAAAAGGAGATTTAGCAGATACTTATATAGTAAAATTTTAAGATAAGTCCATTTTAACAAGAGGTTTAATTTGATACATCTCCTTTGGTTTCACAAGGTACCAGCATTTAGGGACACAATTTAGATTTCCCATATCTTAGTAATAACTGAGCATAGAAAAAATGTGAGAAAGTTTGGAGAATAAGTGTGTATTATGACTTCAATTTTCTTATCACATACTATTGTTTAGCCTGTTTATAATAATAAGTTCCTGTATCAATTGAAATATTTTTATTGATTTCTTGTTTTTTTCCCCTTTTGGTAAGCAAGTTCACTACCACTGATCTACATTCTTAAGCTCTGATTTCATATTTCTTTCCTTTTGTTTTGTTATATATCTCAATTGCTTGAGTACTAAGTATATCATGTATGCTTATTTTGTTCAGTAGTGAAGCAATTACTTACCATTAATCCAAATGTTAGCTATTTTTAAATTCCAATAATTTCCCCCTTGGTTTTCAAAAACAAATCTGAATCTCTTTTCAGTACTGAAAGGAGACTCTGGAGATGCCTCTGAGTATATTGTGGTTTGACATGTTAAAGGGAGAAGAGTTTGCATATTTTTTGTAGAGCAACCTAGTTGGAGAAGAAAATGATATTAATATTTATTGGGGAAACTAGTGTATACCAAAAACTCTCTAGTTGGCTTATAAATGCTGTTTGATATTTTCATCAGAACAATACTTTGAGATAAACATTATCTTCCTAAAGAAAAAAAAGATTCAGAATCCCTGTTTATAGAAAGTAGCATACCTAGGAAGAGTGGAGGAGATTAGGCTAAGTCGGCTCCAAAACAGATGCTTTTTCACTGTATGAGGCTGTCTCTTGGCATTGATTGTTAATTGTTCTATGTAGCAGGCTATTGACTAGAATCATCTAAATTATTCAGTATCTCTAAGTTGGCTAGATGCAAAGAAAGGGGTTAGATGACACATAAATATTTTTCGATAAGACAAAAATAAATGGGTATATTATTTGCAGTCTCAATTTCTTGCATATTTTGTCCTAATTATACATTTCTCCTCATTTTTTCCCAACATGTAAAAAAGTTGAAGATGTGTCACAAAGTAAGTTTATTTACATGCTGTTTTTGCAAATGGCTTAGTTTTTACTTTTGGTATGTCAAATATGACCATTTTTCTGTCTTCCTCTTTAAGAGTACATGGAATTTGTCAATGGCAGTTGAGCCTGCATGTTTGTGAAGTGTGAATATAAATATCATTATACATCTAGAATTCTCAATCACTTCATTTGTTCTATAGTACATTAAACTGATTTAATGGGAAATTAAACTGTTTTCTTGCTGTTTTAACCATAAAATGTTTTAGATTTATCTCAAGGCACAGCTTGTGCTGGACCAAAGCTATCTCTAGTCTAATGAAGTTCAGCCTTGTATTTTATTTTCATAATCCTTCCACATTTCTACAAAATTAAAAATGCTAAGTAACACTAAAAGTAAAAAGAAAAAAAGAGATGGATCTTAATAAGAACACATTTAATGTTAAGAAATGTATCCAAAAGTGGTTAAGCAAGTATTGGTTTTGAAAGCTTTTATTCTTTTATTCTGCATAATTTAGACCTATTTGCAATATAAAATAAAATAAAAGAATATTGAAAAGTGAAAAGACCTAAGCCATATATATGTATTCATGTCTAACAATTCATTAAAAAGTAAAAGAAAATTACAAGATTGGGACATTATGATTTTCAAAGGTTTTACTGATTTAACCAAACTATTCTAAAAAATGATTACTTCTTCAGATGTTTTCTATATCATATCAAAGCCTGTTTCAAAATTATTTGTTATAAGTAAGGGAATAGATCATGTTTCTCTTAAATATGTTCAAAAGTATCTGCTTGATTTGAATGTAGTTTTTGACATTACACTTAAACTATTTTTTTTTCTTAATATCAGAATTGATAACAGAGTAGCTTCTCTGTGGCCTTCCTGGGAATTATACACACAGGCAAATACATGCACATTTAGAAGATGAACTCATACATGACAAACATCCCCTCAATTTCTAACCCCTATAGAAGTAATATGTCTAACTCAAAACTATTCACCCCCATCCCATCCTGTTGCCTGCATATACTCAATCTTTCTGGGTACAAACATTTCTTCTGTGCCTAGTGCCTGTTAACATGAGTTGTTTTGCATTAAGAAAGGGTTTTCTTCTGCTAAGATCCCTTTAACAGGCTTATTTAATTATAGGTCAACATATTTTAAAATATTTTAGGATAAATACCTTAGAAAAAAGAGTATATAAATGATTATCAGTTTACAAGAGAATTATACTTGAAGAGATTTTGGAGCAGACTGAATGTGGGGGCCCCTATCTGAAATTGGGAATGGCTTCCTCTTGCTGAGAAAGTAAGCTGAAGAGGCTATAACCCCCCATCCACCCAGGTGCCAAAGATGGGAGTAGAGATTGCCCCTCAAGCCTAACAGGTTGCTTCATCAAATCCACATATGTGTGTGTGTGTGTGTGTGTGTGTGTGTGTGTGTGTGTGTGTGTGTGTATATATATAGATAGATAGATAGATAGATAGATATAGATATATAGAGAGATATATAGATATAGTTTTTGTTTTTGCAAATTTTAACTGCTTCTGTGGGTCAGGGTTAAGTGGGCATCTAGCTGATTCTCTCTGGTTTGATCAGCCTGTATCAAATTTGCTTTTCCTTTTTCCATCTTTTGTCTGTTTCTTATGCTGACAAGTGGCAGAATCCAGACAGCCAGGTCCAGGGAGGATCCCTGGGCGAGGCTGCCAGTAATATTTCTGCAGAGACATTTATTTCAGAGGACTCCCAGAGAGGAAGAGGAGACCTAGGCGGAGCCAGAAACACTGTTAGTAAAGGGCTAAAAGAGAATATTAGGAATCCAATGTGCTTACTGCCAGGGATAGCAGAAGTTGTGGGAAGGAAAGAAATAAAATATATCTAAGATGTCTTGTTAATTTCAAAACTTTGCTTAATTTTTTATTGTGGTTAAAAACAATAGAAATTTTAGCATCTCAATTATTTTTAAGTGTGCAGTTCAGTGGTGTTAATTATATTTATATGGTTGTGAGGCAACTCTCTGCAATGTTTTTGTTGTGAATCAGAAAATCTACACACATTAAGCAACAATGCTTCCACACCCCCAACACTGGTAATCACCATTCTATTTTGTGTTTCTGTGAATTTGATGACTTTAGATACCTCATTTAAGTGATATACAGTATCTGTCTATTTGTGGTTAGCTTATTTCATTTAGCATAATGTCCTCAAGGATCATCCTATTGTTAAATTTTGCCTAAGTTCAGTATTACCTGTATTTAATTATCTGACTTGACTTGTATCTTGTTAAATATTTCATAGCAGTTGGGTGTGCCTTTTTGCCTACAAGTATGTCTCTCTGCATGTTGTACGTTTAGCTCTTGGTAATTTGGACTATAAAGCTTTCTATTAATAAATATATACTTATGCTACACAATAAAAGTTACAAATATTTAATAGACTTTAAGCCTCTAAATTCTGAAATAGTTATTGTGGATAAAGCAAGAACAGAGTGTGTGTGCTCTGTAAGTTTGTACTGTCAGTTCTAGCATCATTGGACTTTTGCCAAAAATGGATCTATTCTTATCAAATCTAGTCCCTTCCTGTTCTGTAAGAAACACTAAGGAAAGATACTCTCAACTCACTTTTCTTTTATTGAATCACTTGAATGTACCATCCCAGCTCTTTGTTAATCTGTAGGCACAAAAACTGTATATTGTGACAGTCTATTCAATAAGCCTAACCTCCCAATATTCCTGGAATTAACTTAAAACATGTTCATTTCTCTATATTTATCTGACATTTAAACCAATATTTTCAGGTAAGATTTTGTCAGAGTAACCTGCATTGATAGTTATATTTTTATTTCTGTCTTACTTATAAACTCTCAACAGATTTTTCCTGTGCTGGTCCTCTTAGTTCTCCTATTATTTATTTTCTGTTTCTTCCACCTTTTGAATATTTGTATTTCATTTATTTTGCCATGAGCAAAACCTCTTATATTTTCCCAAGTACCATCTCATTCTGTGTTGAGTACTTCACTTTATAACCCTTGGGCCTATCATTATGACTCTTCTTCCTTTTTACAGGTGTTTTTAACACTCTCCAGTCTTTTATCATTTGCCACCTTCATCTACATTCAGTTTATTCTTTCCCAAATTTCTATACCATTTTTAGGCTAAAATAAGTCTTCTTTTCTGTAAACTGTTAGACATTCAGAGTCCACTGGAGCTTATAAAAATAATTATTATTATCAAGTAACCAAGGTTTTAGGTATTACTTTTGGTAAGAATATGCTAAATATTTTTCTGAAATATTTCACTAATTTTGTTATCATTTGCTGAGCAATTGGATTGTACTTTCAGGGTCTTTGCAAATCTGCATGCAATAAAGTAATATGACTGGTGAATCTTCTCAGGATAATGTTATCAGGGAAATTTTCTTCAAATATTATGTATATCATGAGATCTTAGAACCTGTTATCCTGTTGAGAATTAGATGTTTCCAGTTTTCCTTAGGTGACATTGGAGGTTCTCTTTTCTGTATCAACTATCCTTTCTATACTGTCTACAGACATTAAGAGGATGAAGCAGCAATACCACATCAGTAACATGTACACTGCCACTGTGACCACTGCAAAACACTACCCACTATGAGGACACAGACAGCACCAGGAAAAACTTTGGGCATTCTTTTTTTCCTTCAAGTTGCTTTAAGTTAACTCTTGAATCAGGGAATTTTCCTTGCCTCAATCAAATGATTGAGGTCAATATACAAGCAGAGAATGTGATATAGTTGAACACAGGAAAGCAAACTTTCCCTATAGATAAGGCCTTAAAATTTGTTTAAAAAAAAAAAAAAACTGTGATGACTCTTGAGTCTCTGAGGAAATCTGAATTTTCATGCCCATGAATGTATTTTAATTTTGAGATTCTCCTTTGGGAAAGAAAGGTTGAAAAATAAAGGTAGTTCATCTATTTGACATTGCTCTTTTGAATTAGAAATGTACAGCAATGGATTTAATACATATTTCACATATGATTTCTTTATCTTTAGCCATCCTTGTGGTAAAATTTTAGCTAGCAAATAAAGTGATGAAATATTCAGAAAGTAAAACTGAAATAGCTCTAGAATAGTCTTATTTGGCTTTACAGAGCTAAGAATAGTTATAAAGACAGTTGCCCTACATATATTGTAGGACACAAATGTTTGGAATGTAATGAATGACAAAGGAAAGGGAAAAACTGCTGAATCCAGTGTCTCTGAATGTCATTATAAAGACATGATATGCCAAGCATGTGAATTAAGAGCTTGAGGCTCCTTGGAGGTTTGAAGCATTGTAATTATCTATAACACAGTATTAAAGAAGAGGTCTATATTTTAGACCCAATATTTGCGAATAGGTTATTTTTTTAAAGAAATGGTTCATGTTCGAGGGAAAGTTATTTAGACGGTTTGTGATTTGGTGATTGAATTTGAAAATATAGTTATTTACTTTTTCTCTCCCTTGAAGACATTTTATCTGAGCATTATTTGAAAGGTTAACCCTCCCGCCCACCCAGATTAGTGTTTTCATGTGAAAAATATCACATAATCAGAATCTGCATGTACCGGAAAAATAATGCTATAGCCAAGAAGTGAGATGGGAAAAGTTACGGGGGGAGCTTGAAGAGTAGTAGGTAGGGTAAAATTGTTTTCGAACAATTCTCACATGGAAGTTGATGAGCTAGAAATCAGAGATTATCCTAATCAGTAGAAATCTTTTCCATTATCAGGAGCAGTATTAAGGAGATAACAGATCTTTCAGTGGAAAGAAGAAAACGCAGGTTTGTGAAAGTTCATAGAGTGGGTTTCAACCTGGAAAACAAAAAAAATCTTTATTTGTGTATGATGTTGTTTGAGACTCTGAACTGTGTAAATTCATAACCATTAGCAGTTTTCAAATAGTTTCATGCAACATGTATACATTTATTAGTAAACCTGGTACATTTTAAAGGAGAGTAGTTAAGCATTTGAGCTAAAGCATTCCAATATAAACAGTAATTCCTGTTGAGTTTATCTCTGCACTGGGATCCCAAAGGCTAATCTTTTTACATTTCCATGTGTAATCATTGCCTTCTGCCATTTTGATAAGCATCATTGAGATCTTGAGAGCAATTTCTTCTCTTTATCTGTGAAACTTCAGTGACTTTAGTATAAACAACAAATGTCTTATTTTCACAACTCAAAGGTATTTGTTTGACAGTGAAGCCTTGTGCTTTTGTGTCGTCTGTTGTTTAAGGTTGACTATTATGTTTGGGTATTCTGTTAAGAGGAAAATGTTTTTTATCTGCTCAAGTAATGTGCCTACAGCTTTTCATGTTTTCATTTATTTCTATATAGTCTCTCACAGGGTCTAAAGATATGTTATTATTATCTGAGGAATTCTAGGAAGTAGAAAGTCTCTCAGTTTGGGTTAACCCAGATTTTTCCTGATGTATTTGAAGCATCATCCATATGATTAGATTATTTTTAAAGCACTGATAATTCTCAGTCTCTGTTATATTACTTAGAGAGTATGTATTTTTGTGTGTCTTATAAGCAGGTTGTTTGTGCTCTGCAAGGTTGAGGTTTGGTTTCATCCAAGAACATGCTTCTGCCACTCATTATGGATAGTTTCGTATTGTTTTTCAGGTAATGCAGGGCAAGTGGTCAGTTATTTTCTTAGTAGGTAGATGTGATATAATTTCTATTATTTTTAACAAATGGTCTATGTACATGTAAAATTTATTTTAAGAAATTAAATTAGTGTCTAGAAGTTATTGGTGTTTAAACTAACTTTTCTAATTACTGAGTTTGTGGAAATTCATTGAGGTTTTCTAGAAAAAAATATATCTTGAACACCACTGCTTAAAGCCAAAGGAAATTGGTAATAAGTCCAATCATTACTGTTCCTGAAATGGATGCCAAAAAGAGAAGAAGTAAACTTATTGTAAAAACCCAATTTGTTTCTCCCCTGAGATTAAGAATATACCTAAGCAAAGAGCATTGGTAACATGTTTTTAGAGAAAGAAAATGACTCATTTCAACACAGCTCATTATTTGTCAAGAAAGTCAGTCCATTTAAGATTTGTTCAGAGAAGATTGTGAGATACTGTGTATATGATATGTGGCAACAAAAACAAAATGCATAGTGAGAAAATCTTATGTTGAGAATAATAAAAGAAAATATTGTTTCATTTTGATTGGGTAGGGAAAGAGCATAGATAGAGGCCAAATCTTGGCAAGAGGTTCATAGTAAGAAAGACCAAAATTGAAATTCTAAAGCCTTTTCATAAGCTTATTTTATGGTTGGAGTATTCTCCTCTCCTGTGCCCCAGGTTCTAATTTATTACTGGCTCCTGTGTGCCATATTAATGCACTCTTGAAGGACTGGTCGTGGCCCTGGCTCTGAATACGTCATGGAGTATCTTGATATTCACCACTGACTTCTTTGGACTTTCAATTTTATTTCAGACAGACAGAGGCTGGAGATCCTTCTTTTTAAATATTCAAAATGGTTGGTGGCTCTCCTAGAGGAAAATGAGTGAGTCAGAGACCCTTTAGTTGATGATTTCATTTTACTATGGTTGTGAATGTGATAAATGCACCTGTCTCTAGAGAATGAAACTGCCAGCTTCAGGGAGTGCAAATGTGACTGTAACTGCCTCAATTTCAGTGAGTTATTATTCTCGGAATCTGTTCTGCTTGTACTGGGATAGTTGGTGCAGAGATTGTTGAAAGCTATATTTGGAAATGAGAAGAGTAAATAAAGTGACATCCGTGGAAACGAAAAATTGGCCTATCTATAATTTTATGTCTCTTTTTGATTAATATTAAATGCCACTGATAAAAGAAAAAAATATACTTTCATAATTAATATCCTGTGTTGTTTTATGACTACACCAAAAAAAAAAAGGAAGAGAATGTTCTGGGACTGTTCTTGGCTTCCAGAAAAACTCCAACCATCATGTACCCCAAATTTGTTGCTTGCAAACTTAGTTTTCTAAGATGTTGCCCTGGGAATTATAGAATTACATTTTGACACACTGGTTCATTTTACTTATGGGTACTTTTGCACATACACAGAAACCTTTACCTAAGTTCTTTCCTGTCTCCAGGGCTTCCATTTCAAAATGTTCTCCGTACTTATTACTTCTTTAGGCAGGTGTATTTGGTTCTTCCTGTTGTAGTCTAAAATTGCATCAGTCAACAGGGTATTGAAGTAAATGAATTTGAGTGCTGAAATGAAATATTTTAGCTTTGGAATTTTTTTGTTTTTCTACCACAGCTTTTGAGTATGTAAAAATTGGGAGTATTTCTGATATTTTACCTGTGAAGTCAGTTATAAGTACTAATGAGTAGGCTTTTGAGCATATACATACATAAGGTGTAATGAAATACACAGCCACCTCTGATCCAGCCGTTCTCTGTGCTTTGGGGAATTTTTTTCTAGCAAAATTGGTGAGCAGTGACTAATTTCTTCAGAGCCCTTTTCATTCAAACAAGCATTATCCCCCTTTTATGTATATTATTATCTATTATCACTAAGAAAGTTGTGATAGGAATTAGGATAGGAATTACATTGGACAGAAACTTTATTTAAAGTATCTGGGCTCTGAGTGATTGATAAGTCTCCGAAATCCTGGAAATCATTTGTCTAAGGCTAGAAGTAAGAGGTTTTGTAGTTTCTCCCTGCCTATTTTTGGTTACCTATAAACTGAGTATATAGGTGATTTATGAACATTTACAAATCCAGGTGAATATAGTAAGCAGATGTTAGAAGCACTTAATTCTTTGAAGTCATAAAATTAAAGCCTAACTGTAATAAGATATTAAAAGGTACCCTCATGATTTGCAAGGGATCACATAACATTATCTCCCATGTTTTCATGGGATAAGAGTCATAGAATCTCTCAGCTAAAAGGAATTTTGGAGAGAACTAGAACAAATATCTACTGGATGCTTGGATCCCCTCCATTGCATCCAGACATATGCAGTTACTTCTAGGAAGTCTCAAATATCCTTACTCCCTGGGGCCCGGCATTCCTAGATGGTTTTGATTGTTTGGGAGTTGAATGTGCAAATAGTTATTCAATCTACTAATTTGAGTTCTATATTAAAAGCTGACCATGTTATTGGATCACAGCTAAATGAAAATGAGTAGGGCAATACAGATTTAACTCTTTGCTCTGTGGGATATTTACTCTAACAGTACAGGTTACCCTGATCATGGTGATAATTTTCCAAATCCTATGTCCAGAAAAAAGAGTCCTTTTATTCTTTCTTGGATGTATCTACTCAAAGATTTGAGTAGTATTTTTTGCCTCAAAACAATCTAGGACAAACTAAATCTTTTTTGTTTATCCTGTAAAACCCAGTTCATATAACTTTTAAAATTGAGAAAATACATTCAAAAATTAAGTTAAACTTTTAATAGAGAACCGTGATCAAATTGCAAATATGATTACGTATACAGAGAGATTCTCATAATCTAAATTTATTATCCAAATCTTACATCTTCATTTGGATAAACATAATAGGTGGGCAGTTAGATTCTCTACTCTGGATAGTGCTTGTCTTAAGGATGATCTGACATTAGAGTTTTTAACTTTATAATAATGTCAAACAACACACATTCAGTTGCAACCACACTTTGAGTTTTGATCTTTTCCTGAGCTATGCTACAGCAACTCACAATGCTGGGCAGTGCCAGCATACTGCAGCTCCCAGTCATCCAGAAAATCACCAAAGTAGACAGTGGATACTCTTTGGTGGACTATGTTGCTGATTCAGTATCTTGGGTAGGTTAGGTGTATTAAATGCATTTTTTTAATTTTGGATATGTTCAATTTATGATGGAGTTAGCAAAATATAACCCGACTATATGTCAAGGAACATCTGTAAAATAGAAAATGTTTTTCCTAACAATTGATTGGAATGAATGGTTATTATTGTTTGAGCACAAAAGAATGTCATATTTATTTGACTTCCGCATCTATATATGAACAATGAATGTTTCCCAAACTTTAGTCATTTATGAATCATGTTATTATATTTGCTACATTTGTATACTATGGGTACAATACACTTCTGAACTTTTAAAAATCAATTCATTTTAAAATGATGACATATATTAAAGATTTCAGGTACTAATTACATTTTATTATACCTTTAAAATATGTAATTATTAAATATTTTGAAATTTCCATGTTGATTAATTTCACATTTTATAAAATATTCGGTTATAGGATTTCTAGTTCATTCCTTCTCAAATTCAATGACTCACTCTTTTTCATTATCTGTCTCTTTCCATACAGATACTATATAATTTAGCAAGTTGCATATTAAGAAGTTTCATATAACTATGAGCATACCTACATGATACAAGTATTTATTCTATAATTGTAATTAAATGCCTCATTGAAAACATTGAACTTTTGTCTTATTTTACCCAAATCATTCTTTAAAATATAGTCACTTTATCTCAGACAGTTGAGAGAGAGTATGTGTATATATGTGCATGGATGGTGAGTTATAATATGAGTGGTTCCAGAACAAAAGAACCTCAATTTGCATTCAAAACAACTACCTTTGGATGTCTGAGGAGTAATGTCTATTTCAGGGTCAAACTGTCAAACCGAAGCTCATTTCTTTTTTTTTTTTATCATTAAAATATTTTTAAATACCATCTGTGAGAACATATGTGAAAAGTTAAATTAGAAAAATTGCATTTTCAATTTCTCTCACTTACATTCTCAGATGTGCTTGATCTCACATGCCCTTCAAAGTAGCCTTGGTTGAAAAATTAGAAAAAAAAATGATAACATCTAGTGAGAAGAAATAAAATTCAAGTCAAACTAGGTATCTTGTTATTTTAACATTTTTCCAGTAAGTCAATTTAAAAGTGCTGTGGATTATCAATCAGTCTAAATATTTTCAACATTAAAGAGGGAGTCGGAGTTTCACCTGTTATTTAGTAGTATTTTAATATTGCTTAAAACAGATTTTCATTACAGTAAAGGACATAGTTACATTAAAAAATAGAATAGGGATATTGTAGAAGCTGAAATTTTGACTTTGTCTATAATTTCTCTATAATCTATCCCTCTCTCTCTCTCTGGACTTATAGTTGTTTTGTGATATTTCAGGGCTGTTGTGAGCTCCATAAGTTAACTTTTATTTTGGGGGTTGATTAGCAGAATCTACCTTCTTCCATTTCTTTTCAAGTACTTTTTTTACTCTTATAGTGTCTGCTTAAAAACCACCTCTTCTTTGAAGTCTTCCCAATCTTTCCTTTCCCAACACAGAAATAAGATCCTCCTTTTGAAAAATGGCATAGATTTATCTCTACCTCTCATATATTTACCATTTCCCATTATTTCAAATGATCTCCTATTGAGTTGAGACTCACCAGAATCTCTACCTGATTTATATCTGTTTTTCCAGTTAGATAGCGCATAATCATATATATATATATTTGGTGCAAAATAAATGTCAAATGAATAGTAAATGACTAAATAGAGTAACATGTAAAGAAAAATACTTTAATTATAATCCATTTTTCCTTAATGGTTGTATATAGTTTATTTGTCCAGGCTTTCGTATCTTTCTTATTCTGTTTCATAGCCATGGAGACCTGCAAGGCTGTGTAAATGAGTTATTCAAAAGCTTATTACCTTAACAAAGTCTTATCCTTGGTTCCTAAGTCATGATCTAATGTTGTCCTCTGATACATATATTATAGGTCTATTTTTCAGGTGGTTAATAGTCTTCATTGTAAAGAGCCTCTTTCCATGCAGTCAACCTATACTAATTTTGCCTTTACTTGTTGAGGCATCCAGGTAGAAAAGAATCTTAAATCTCTACAGTAGACTATAGCCCCCTTATTTAATAGTTGTATGTGTAATGATGTTTATCTATTTTGAAAATTATGTTTAACTCTCATGAGAAAGCATATGCAAAATTAGTTTGAAACTCTTAACTTGTAATAATACTATCATATTATGTTTAATAATAGTCTTTTCTTTTTTTTTTTAAAGAGAGAGTGAGAGAGGAGAGAGAGAGAGAGAGAGAGAGAGAGAGAGAGAGAGAGAGAGAGAATGAGAATTTTTTTTTTAATATTTATTTTTTAGTTCTCGGCGGACACAACATCTTTGTTGGTATGTGGTGCTGAGGATCGAACCCTGGCCGCACGCATGCCAGGCAAGCGCGCTACCGCTGAGCCACATCTCCAGCCCCAATAATAGTCTTTTCTTAATTTCTTATTTCATCCTGTACTCATAGTCAGTTTCTTACCTTTTTTAAATTTTTCTTTCCCCATATGATAGAATGGAGGGATCTTAAACAGGATATTACCTTTGTATCTCTAATGACTTTCATGGTTCTTGGCAGTGGGTATGTTTTTCAGTAAATGTATGTTGAATATATAAGCAATGAATAACAATATGGGAGATACTCTGTCATATGTACCTGAACCATTAATACCAAGCAAATTTTGGACAATCACATTGATTCCCACTGTTCACTCCTGCAAAATCTGTAACCGAAGTAGAAAGGTTTACCTTCTTCAATTCTTCCATTGTACATCCAAACAAAACCAGAAATGAGGAGTTAATTTCCCAGTGATCCTTCTCAATTTACCCTAAAGTGCCTTTTACCACAGCAAGCTTTTAATAATCTTGGTTTAAACTCTGTTTACTTTCCAGGTTAAAAAAAATGAAAGCATATGGGAAAGTATATATGTAGGTTTCACACATACCTAATATATTCGAGCAGATATTTCTAAAAGCAAGAAGTCATTCTGGAACTAAAAAGAATTGGAAACATGAAGGCAGAAATACAGTAACTGGATGTCTTAAACTGTTCAATAACAAATATTTTCATTATTTGAAAACAAAAATTATTAGCTCAGGAACAAAAACAAAGAAGAATGAATGAAATTATTTTTTAGGCAAATGTTTTCCTCCCTAAATAATTTTGCACACAAATATTGAAATTCTCGTTGTATTATATTATTATTTTCACTTTTTACATTCCTTTATGGGGAAAAATATGATGTTATTTTTGTGTGAATCTCTAAAGTGACTGAAAGATGGTCTTTCTATAATGGCCCTGTCTTTCTGCTTCTGAAGACACTGGTTAGTCATGGGATTAGAGAGTTTTGCTCATTCAAATGTGTCTTTTAAAATTGTTCTTTTATAATAAGCAATGAGTTTAACACTAAATTATACTAAAATAATTTTCTCTTTCTGATTCATGAAATATTTCATGATCATTTTTACCTAACGGTTTTATTAGTGGTCAGACTGATTGAAGCAAATTAAGACAACCTTTACCAAACTATAATTATCAGTAATGATACTCTAGCCTTAATTTTAAGCAAATTTCATTCAAAATGCCTTTATATCTAGAAATTTAATTTTAATCAGTAATATTACTGGTTTAATTTTCTAGATGAGAAAACTAAAGCAAAGACAGATTGAGGATATTATATTTATCTATATGACAGACTTTTTTTTTAAAGGTCTTCATACTGGAACACCACAAATAAATGAGGACATAGAATGGTGGATATATTCATGTGCCAATTAAGTTGATAACAGATCTATAATTTATTATTATTCAGATGTAAAATTATATAATTCTTATTAACTTCTAAATGTTATGGAAATGTTCATAAACATTTTAGAATAAGAAGTCATAATTACTACTTTATTTTCTTAACATGTCTGATTTTATATAATTTATTTTTATAAATGGTAATTATATTGTTCCTTCAATTGTCTCTTTATTGACAACATAGGTATGAATTTGAACAGAATTCTGTTTTCCTTATCAGCCCATGTTTTCTTGTTTCTCTAGAATCTAGGAGGATGTTATTAGATTCACATTACGAGTTCCTTTACTACTAAAATGTTGTCAGTGGGTTGACAAAGAACACCAAGTGTTAAGTATTTTACTAACCTTTTCTGTCAAGCACGTTTTTGGTACAAGGACATTTACAGCCAGAAAAACCTAAATTTGAATCCAGATAAGGTTATTCCTTAGACCTTAGGCAAGTTATAAGATCAGAAAAACAACACCTGGCTTAGAATAGTGTTGTGTGAATTAGATAAAATAAAAAAGTATAATGTGTCAGGAAGAATGCTTGGAAAATATCTGGGGTTCAATAAAATTACTAATAGTTTTAATTATGGTTGACCTTTAAAAACGTTGTACTTCTAGAAGTAGAGCAAAAAGAGATGAGATAAAAGTTAAGAGTGAATTAAGATCATTTACTGGTTAAGGATAATAAACAGTATACCTATTAATTTATCATGATAGGGCTGGAGATGTGGCTCAGCGGTAGCGCGCTCGCCTGGCATGCGTGCGGCCCGGGTTCGATCCTCAGCACCACATACCAACAAAGATGTTGTGTCTGCCGAGAACTAAAAAATAAATATTAAAAATTCTCTCTCTCTCTCTCTCTCTCTCTCTCTCTCTCTCTCTCTCTCTCTCTCCTCTCTCACTCTCTCTTTAAAAAAAAAATTATCATGATATAACAGTATTATCTTGAGTTCTGTTTATCCTTGGACTGATATATTCTGCCATTTCCTATACATGTATGCATAAAGCATAAAATACTGCAGGACTGTTCAGAAGTGTGGAATGCCATTAACTTTATTACTAAAAGTTTGGGATAAATGAACTATATAGGTAGAAATATGAGTAAGATAGAATGTTCATCCCAATAAAATGATAATAAAATCTTTATTGCATCCCACATCATTACCTGCTGTATTTTGCTTATGTTGGATATAAAGAAAAAAGGTATTTCAGACTCTTTCGCCGCAGCTCTTAAAAGCCTGATTGATCATCTTTTTGCTCCTTTCCACTTATAATGTCAAGTTCCTTAGGCTCCAGATGAAAGGACAGAAAATAAAAATGTAATGGAAAATGTATTCTGATTTCATTGGAATCCTGTCTCCTGGGGTGGGGTAAATAAACTAAGCCCTGTAGAATATGCTATGGGTATAAACAACCCAGGGACACAAACCAGAAAACACAAAACATGTCCCCATTCATCTTGCAGCAGTGAATTCTTGAATTCATAGTGTCCAGCCTTGGTTTATTCAAACTAAAACTCTAGAATTTAATGGATTCTTAATTTACAGGTGTAAATTACAATTATTCAGCTACTCTGATAGTGGACATAGACAATAGAGCTAATTGAAGCGGCTTCAAGATGACTAACTACTCAGTACAAACTCTTTTTCAGAGTGCCCAAGCCATTATATTATTGAATGTAAATTAATTGTTCATTGAAAAGTCTGTTTTTTCACTTGATTCTTTCAGGTTCTTATTTTAGTCATTAATGTGATTATGTTTACTATTAAAACATTTTTATTGCAAGATTTTAATTTCAAAAGCACACATTATCACCAGGTAAAAGGTACTGCTGTTGGCTACACTGTTCTTGATTATTTGTAGAAATGAATCTCAGGATCCTTTTTTAGCCTTTTGCCACAGTATAAATTATTAGAGTATTCCACTTTCACATTTGTCTCTGCTTGATGAAACTCTCCATCTGTCCCTTCAGTTTCTATCATCTTGCATATTCTTTTGCCTGACTCATGCCATTAGCAGCTTCCAGTGCTAATGTCCCATCTTTCTTGCAAATATATTCCAAGCATCCCTTTGACACATACCAAAACTACATGGATCAAGAGAGAATTAACATGAATAACATTAAGGGTCCACTAGAGAAGTCACATCAACTTCATTGAAACCCAAATAATTTCGACTCAACATTCTGATTCAACTCTAAAGCTGCCCTTATTCATGGTGAGCTAGGAGCCTCACTAGCCACTTCTTTGAGATCAAGTCTATCCCGGATCAAATCCTTCAACTTGCCTATCCAATGCTTCTTTGTTCTTGATTCTCTCATCTTCTTCCTTCAAAGAGAGATCAGTTTCCTTTTTCAAATTTAATTTCTTAATACTTACTCTTTCTTTCAAGTTTCCCCCCTCATTGCTTTCTGGAAACATATTTCCTATAATTTATTTTATATTGAGCATTTTATATTATATTTACTAGAACCTTGTTCAGAAACTGTTGATGCACTCAATTATTTCTTGTGTTAAAGGATATTGCCACTGATTTGTCAGTTTTCATATGTAGTTTCTCTTTTATTATCTGAATTCTTTTAATTATAGCATAGATTTTCTACTCAATTGTATTCACTTATTTACTACATTTAACTCTTTAAATCTAGATTTTTTTTCATCCAATTCTGTGGAAAATACATAGGTTTCCTAATTTCTTATACTTGTAAGGAATTTCTCACATTTTGAAATTTCCAGAATCCCTGTCTTTTCTTCTCTCCTCATTGATGTCTGTGGTATTTCATTCACTCTCCTCTGGCTTCAGGGGTTTCTCTTTTCCTGTCATAGATCTGTTGCCTTCATCCTGTTTTCTTAAAGTGAGGTCTTCTCTAGAATTCCTCAAGACTTCCAGTGTCCCTCTGCACTCTTCCCTTTGCCAAACTATTCATTCCCATTCTCATTGCTACATAAATAATTCCCTATTCAAATGCTAAAAGCCTTCTTTTTCCAAATCTAGATCAACATTTCTGCTGGAATAGTGGAGCCTTTTTATCTGTTTATCTAGTGCCTGAGCCTAACCACAGCTTGCTAAAGGCGGAATGAGTCATCTGAGCCCATGGACTGTGCCTGCCACTCTTGTGCTCTGGGTGGCATCAAGGTTCTAATGATGACCTAACATCCAGGCTGACTTACCACCCTCTTTCACTCATAGATCTAGTTCTGTTCACTCAAGACTTTAGTCTTTCCCATCTCTCCCTCTATTCTATTCCATCCCTTCCTCATTTCCATTTCTCCGACTACTACCCTAATCATTTAATATTATGGTATTATTATCACTTTTTATTTATTTGGTTTAAATTTACTCTCTAATTATTTCTGGATGCCTTCAAATAAAATAACTGTCTTATTCCATATCCTAGAGATGGAATTTCCTAACACAAAAATACTAGTAATTCTCAGTTATCTACATAATGGAATGTTCTAAGTTAATTTTTTTTCTTCTGAACTAAGTTCTTTGCACTCTCATATTGCTAGCCTTTTAATTAGGCAAATTTTCTTTAAGCACTTCTTATGTTATTGACTTGGTACCAGTGGTTGCACTTTTTTTTTTTTTGTCTGTAATGACATTGCAGGTGCCCACAAAGATCCCATCTCTAATTCAAGATCTGAATGGCATTCCACAAAACATGGAGCTATATGGAGATTACCAGATATAGCATGAAGTCTACAAAAACAGGCATCAGGCTTAATGTGTAGCCTGAAAAATAAAAACATAAACATTTACAGAGGGTCCATAGTGGAGAATAACAGTTAATGAGAATCATACTGAGGAAATATGAAACTCATAATTCAGTAGCCAAACTGAGTTTGTTACTTGGGAAAGAGACAACTACTGGAGATGGGAAAGAAATCCCTATTTGGATTAGTTCCAAAACCACTTTCTCCAAATGACTCATAGATTGTCTTAGGTTTCTCAAAAGAGAGGTGCCTCTTAGCCTCTGACATGGTTCAGGCGGTACAATGTTCACAAATCCCTCCCGGAATCCTCTGTCAGTTTAGATTGAATTGAATTCCTAACCTCCATTTTATATCACTTTTGTTCTCTTTTATATAACTTCTCACATTTGACCAAGAGTTAAAGGTATTTCGGCATGTAACACATATTGTTGGTTAAACATTAAGCTCCTGGAGGTTGGAAACTTTTTATTTTTTACATTTATATTCCTATATTCTGTATCATCCTTGTTGAAAAATAAATAGGCCCTAGTAAACATTTGTTAAGTTAATTTATAAGCAAAGAATAGGAGATAATTCTTTTCTATTGGTGTCTAAAAATGATTGTAAAATAGTGAAACAAAACAAGGAAAAAAAAAAAAACCCAAAACAAAAACTCATCATTGTGAAGTTAAAACTTGTAGTGAGTAGATTGCCAAAAATTCACTCATGCCTTTTGCCAAAAATTCTAAATAAGATGAATACATTCAGGTAATGTCTGTGTGTTTGTGTGTGTGTGTGTGTGTGTGTGTGTGTGTGTGTGTGTGTGTATTAGAAGGGAATTGTCATTGTACTGCCAAATGTAGCCATTATCACTTTGCAGATTGGAAGAATAGAGGAAGATTTGTGACATATGAAGAAAATTAATCATTGATTTCTTATCTTTAGACAAAGCTATATAATATTTAAACAAAGTTATTAACATTTTCAAATGAATTTAGTCAATATTTTCTGGACAGTAAACATGCCCAGGTCATTATGAAGAAGTAAAATTGCTAATGCAGAGGGTAATAAATGGGCCTATTCACAGAAACAAGCTGTTTAAGTTGCCAAGGTATACATCTTTTCTGCCTTTTTGTCTTGAGGTATAAATTGTCCTTATAAATTTTTGAATTAATTTTGGATATAGATAAGCCGACACATGGAGATAAAATAGGCCCAGGTCTTTCTCTATAAAAGTTAATCTATTAAGAAAATGTTTGGTATTCATAGAAGTTGCTTCTAGTTCTTGTACATGTGATTTCCATGTTAATACCATTTGTATTGTGTGGGGTTTCATTTCAGGAACAGGATGGTGTGCAGCATATACAAATCTAAATCATAGTAAATAATTCTGTAATCATCTAATAAGAACTATAGGTAGCATTTACTGTCTGCTGTTGCTTATGACTATAGGAATATTTCAAAATAAAATACAATTTTCTTCATTTGAAAACCTTCACAGTCACTAGCCAAGTTCTAACTTGTTTATAACCCCCAGAATAGAGAAGTTAATTCATAGTTTGGTTAATCAATTTAAATGGAAAGTTTTCACCTTTTCCAGGAAATCCAAGTTCTAGCAAACTTATCAATAGGCAGGAGTAAAAAGAAGTAGAAATATTCATATTCCAGAAATTCCATAAAGAACTCTGTAGTTCAGAAGTGAATGATTATGGGGAAAGTATGGCTATATTTCCTGACATTATTCTATAAACATCCTCACACTATTCTAAATTTCCTGACACTATTCCCTGTCTCAAATTCAAATATACTGAGTGTACTTGATTGTACTTGGTATTGTTTAATCTCTTGACCTTCAGCTGTTTGAGGAGATTTCTGTAAGAACTCCTAACCAAACAGTACTTTATTTTTTTAAAAATGTATAGTTTTTTTATGTCCAAAATTTATCAAAATTCTGTTGGTCTTTCAGCTGCAAAAGCCTCCCTCCTGTACTCCCTCCCCTAAAGAATAATCCATTATCAGTGTGCTAAAACATAAACAGACTTTCATCTAGATTTAGGCCTAAGTTCTCTGTAATCCACTGATCCAAGCCATCTAAGTGAGCCAGAGAAAGGATCAGTTGAATTATTACATAAATTCCCTTTGGAAAAGTTGAATAAAATTCAATGTCTACAGGATGTATACTCTGCATGAATGTTGTAGAAAACCCACAAGCCTAGTAAATTGGAAAAGCAATCCAGCGGCTTAGCTATTTAAGTCCTAATGCAGAGATAAGATTGCTTTTAAAAAGTATCACACCCTCTTCCCAGTGCACTTTTGTTTATTTCCTATTCAGGTTGCCTTGGGGAAAGGAGAAGGAAGTTAATGTTCCTTTGACATAAGTGTGCTATAATGTCGGATACATTAAATATCTTAAAGTGGATAGAATAGTTAGGTAGCTAGTTTAGTATATCGTGAATGGTTTTAGATAGTGCAGCTTCTGGTGTTTTTCTTAATCATTGTTTTGTCTTTTTTATATATCTCAGGTGTCAAAGGAGTAAATTCTAAGGCCCAGAGCAGTTAAGAAGACAGTTAAGTGGTGTAGTAGGAAGAATATAACCTGAGTAAAATTATGATTATGGTTCAAGATTTCGATCATGGGAACATCATTTAAATTCTCTGCGTTTTCTTAAGTGTAAAATAAGGAATTTATCTGGTTTTTGCTCTGAACTCTCAGTGTATTTAGAATGTCCTCATGTCAACAATAGTAAGCCAGTAATTAATACTATATAATACTACATAGATAAATAAGAAACATGCTTTTACAAATGAATTTATTACAAGTTTATTAGAAGGCAGTTTAGAATAATTGTGTCACAATTTCCAATTACTACATTTCCCGTGAGTATTAAAAGTTATCATTTACTATGTACCTACAATGTTCAAAGAATTGTACTGGCAATAATACTATCATTTCCTATTTGGAAGAAATTTATTTTACAAAACCAAGGCTATGCATTTCTTAAAACTCTAATAGGTATCCACTGCCTAAACGAATACTGACTCCTCACCCTCAAGAAAGTTCTTTTTAAAAAATAATGGTGCATCTAATTGGACAAAGTGATGTCACTTCTGAAAACAAGAAAGGACACAATCTAACCTGACATAAGTGACACCTCATTTTATCAGCCTTGCTTTCCTTTGGCTTCAGCTATGTTCTCTCAGTTCTGATAATTGGCATGTGGTCAGTATTCTTATTCACTGGCAAGCTAAATAACAAGGATGTTGTCAGATCCACTGGTGATAGAAATCAATCACAGACTGTTGATAGAACAAATATTTGTCTCTGGGAGTAGTTATTTAACAACTTTGTAGGAAAATATTGACCATATTTTTAACCAAGTAAAAATTTTTTAAATTTGAGAAATGAAAGGGACATTATGGTGATAAGGAAAATATTAAGTAACCATTTAATAGTAATTGGTTAAACCTCAAATATTAATATATAAAAATATTTATCAAAATACTGTATCAGCATAATTCAGAATTTTAAGTTAAAATATTATTCTCTATTGGGGCTAAGTAACTGTTGGGACTATAGCTCAAGGGTAGAACATTTACCTAGCATGCTCAAGGTGCTGGGTTCCATCCCTAACACCAATAAAAACAAAAAAGGAATTGCAGTTTTTCCAATTTTCTTAAGATCAGTAATAGATAATATTAAGAATTTGGTGTTAAAATTAGTATCAACAATATTGACCAAAATAAAAACACTTTTGTAGGCATGTAGTTATCAATTCTTCATACTTTATTCCCTGAGGCCTTGAATTAATTAATATAACTTTGTTTCAAATATGTAATTGATCATATTATTGATATTTTTAAAATATTTATTTTTTAGCTGTAGTTGGGCACAATAGTTTTTATTTTATTTATTTATTTTTATGTGGTGCTAAGGATTGAACCCAGGGCATCGCACATGCTAGGTGAGCGCTCTACCACTGAGCCACAACCCCAGCCCCTAGATTATTGATTTTTGATATTTCAATCTTATGCTGATGATGATTCCCTATTTTTTCATACTCTTCACCTACTTAGGTTTTGAAGATATTGCATAGAGACTGCCAGAATCCATTAGTGCATAAACTGAGTCTAAAATCAAAATTGACCTTAGTTAAGTTACTTATTTATTGTGACTGTTTTAATTTTGGCCATTTTGGCCTTGATATAATAGGACAAATTCTCTTGAATTTAAAAGTTCAAGGTTAATTTAAAATGCAAATGAAAGCACTTATGTAGAATTACACAAGATATAGCCCAAAATTTCATGATGTAGTTCGGTGTTAAGGAGATAGCATCCAATTTAAGGAAAGAGAAGACACTGGCTGTGATTTGATGTTTTGGGGTCACAGTTCTTCAGTTACAAACCATTTAGCCTAGTGTAGCTGACTTCTTTGAGCTTGCTGAAGAAAAGAATGATCTGCCTCAGTTTTCTAATAAGGCCTGATGGATGGTGTTGAGGAGATGGACTTAAATGATCTTTCATAAAATAGATTCACCAAACACAGATTTCCAGAGAAGTAAATTACCACCCCAAAGTTAGGTTTCTCCTTGAGGACCTACTAGTTCACATTTGTTGCTCCCCTTTAAAGATACTCCAAAGATTCATTACATAGTATAAGGCTAATTAGAAAGCAATCATTTTAGTTCCAAAGAACATAATGGACTTAGGGAAGTAAGATGTTTTCAATGAGCAACAAGTCATAAATTGCTCCTGATATTGGAATTATATTTGAGCAAGGCCTCAAATTTCTGGATTACTGGTTTATTTAGGTCACAGGTCATGGGCAGAGAGCATCCTTTAGAGTAGGTGTATTCTGGTCCAAAGCAACACTGTTGTCTGTATGTGGCTGTGACTGGATAAGGGCCATCAATTTCCTCACTGTCTTCAGCACAGTTTTGGTTATGGCGCCCATTTGTAGGGACTCATTTATATATTGCTTTTGGTACAGGCAAAGCTTCAGTGAGGAAATGGTCCAAACACTCAAATAAAATGAATCTTTTTTTCTCTCTCATGTAACTATCCAGAGGTAGGCCGACTCTGCAGTACATAGGTTTGTTCCACAAAGTTGCCCCAGGTTCCTTTTCACATTGCTTGCTATTTCTGGCCTAGTCAGGACCTCTACATTTCAACCCAAGAATGAATGAGGGAGAACAGAATATGAATGTTCTTTTTAGGAATTGATGTGTAAGTTGTATACTCATATTTACTCACATTGCTTTCCTAAGAATGCAGATATATTGTCATATCAAGCTGCCAGAGGGACTAGGAAATCTCATACCTTTCTGCAATTATTCCCACACACTTTAAAATAAATTCTTGCACTTTGACACCCAAGGTTTTCCTAGTGCATTACTATAGTGATCCATGGAATACATAAATAAAATTCCTTTTATTAACTCTGTAAACTATTGACTGTTAGCCAAGGAATTAATTACTTAATTACTTTTCTATTTGGGTATACTAGGTATACTCTTTTTGTTCTCTGTTCTTTGTTTATTTCGTTGTGTGTGTGTGTGTGTGTGTGTGTGTGTGTGTGTATATATATATATATATATATATATATATATATATATATAAAATATATATTTTTTTTGCATCAAGGCAGTTAGGATATTTTGTTGACAATTTCTACAGCACAGAAATTAATGAGGCTACAAAACTATCTTTCTATGACCATAGGTATTTGCTACTTAAACTTTGTTTTGTTGTTGTTGTTGAACAACATTACCAGAATGGTTGAGAAATAAAGATATTGTTTATATCCAATTCTCTGGGAAAAGGAATAGAAGGAAATAAAGAAATTATATTAGGAGAAAATGATGAGCACAGAACAGTGTTCCATTTAAATGATACACTTGTACATATCCAAAGTTCTCTAGGTGTCCCTCTAACAGAGATGGCAAAAAGGGTGAGAATATCCTTTTAATTATTATTCTTTAAAAAATTCTAGTTCTGTGCATATTTTAATGAGCACATGCCATTTTTTGTCAGTTTTTAGGATTTTAAGAATTTAAAAAATAAAAATAAAATTAAAGACAAGTACCCTTATTTCTGAAATATTGGAGAAAGACAATGTAGATTTAAAATATTTTCACATACTATTCCCCCCAAAACCTATGTGGCTTCATTTATTTTTTATTCCTTATTAATATTTGTTCCTTGTTGTAATTTTTAATAGGTTATCTTCTTCTTCTTTTTGCATATTAACTGTCAGCACAGTGTGGTAAAGGTAGGTGAAAAAGCCAACATGAATTTAAGAAGTCAGCTAAAGCCGAACCAGGTAGCAAAAACCTGTAATCTCAGAGGATAGGGAGGCTGAGGCAGGAGGATCACAAGTTCAAAGCCAATCTCAGTAACTTAGTGAGGCTCTAAGCAACTTAGTGAGACCCTTTCTCAAAATAAAAAGGGCTGGGGATGGGGATGTGACTCAGTGGTTAAATACCCCCTGAGTTCAATTCCCTCAGTATTAACAAAAAAAAAAAAAAAAAAGTCAGCTGAAATAGGTTTGTAGCCTAGAACTTCTGGCCTACTTGTTGGGACCTAGAAAAAATTACTGAAATTTTCTCAGCCTCAGGTTCCTCATCTATAATACAGAGATGCTATTGAGCATTTACTTGTACTCATTTAATATTTACAACACCTTTGGGTAGAAATGAACCTTTCATATACTGTCAAGTAACTACAGAACTGAAAATTGAATCCACATTTGATTTTCTGTCTGATGTTTTTAACGTATACTAGCCACTGAAAATTTTCTGTAAATTTGGGTTTTGTTTACTAAATATCTGATTAATGAGTTTCTAGTAGACTTTTGCACACAGCTGTTAATAAATACCTCCAATTAAATCATTTAGTTTATATCCGGAAATGGTGAAGAAGTAACCAAGTTTCTATGAAGAATTATTCACTGTCTTGCAGATGGAGAATATACCACTTTTGGAGGGATTCCCTACTTTACAAATCCTAACAATCAGAACATTGACAGTGACTAAATTGCACTAACAGTGGATGCCCTGTTTCTAAATTCTGCCTGGAAAATGAGTGATTTCCCAAAAGATACTTGCCAAACTGGCATTACTATGAATTTGTTCTGTGCTTAATCTTAGGTAGTGTCTGGCAAGAATTTCAATATCAGTACTTTAAATGCCTGCATATCCTCACAAGGAAGCACAGCTAATTGTCTTCATTTTTACTTAATATAATCTTGGCAGTGAGCATATAAGCCTATTTGTGGTAGTCCCAAGTGAACTACAAGAATTAATATTAATGAATAACATGAAAACATTGAAATTCTGCAGGCCTACTAGTCAGCACCAATAATGATTATTAAGATAAACACTAGTTTAGATAAAGATGTGGATTAAACCATAAAACTCCAGAATGTGTGCATGGCTGCAAACCAACAGGAAGTTGAATGACTTTACTTAACAAAACAAACCCTGCAGAAATAAGAAAATTAAAACTAGTGTACTTACCCTTTAATTCCTGGTATAGAAACTGTGTTTGGTAGTGCCTATGAGTTGGAATATTTAATGCCTTTTACAAGACTGCTATAGTCTATAAAAATATATGGATGATCTATAAAATTCCATTTTGTACACTCAGCAGGAATTTCATAATGTTCCTTATTGTGAAGGTGTGTAGGAAGTTTTAATGAGTAATTTTTAACAATTACTTAAAATTTTACAAACCATGAAGGTTAAAAAACATACAAATAATTTTGATAATTGCAAATTTTTTATTGCAGAAATTCTCGGCATTATGACCTTTTAAAAATCCTCTTGTATGAAGAATTTAGCCAAATATATAGCACTTTCATGTTCATTAATTTGCTAAACAGAGCTTTATTGAATGCCTGCTATGTGCTTCCCACTGTCTTTTGGCCTGTAGTAGACACAGGGCCTCAGAAACAGTGTTTGGAACACAATAGGTGCTCAGTAAACATTGGTTGGACTTTAAAAATTGTTATTTAGATACAAAATTGTGGGTAAATTAGTTGAAAATATATAGTTAACTGTCATCACTAATTTTTAGCATTACTGTCTTCCTCTGATAAGTCTAGTTGTTACAGACTCTGAACCCCAGCAGCTCTTTCCATGTACTTCAAAAAAACAATTATTTTTGTTGATTTCTATACATCTCCTCTGATAAACTATGATCTTGATAGTAGATGATGTGTGTCTATTTGTGTGTCTTTGTATCGGTCATCCCATTCATTTCCAATCTTTTCTAGAGTACATGGCAATTTATAAAGGTTGCATTATCTGGGCTTAGTCCCCTTTGGGACTTTGTCTTGATTCTGGGATACTCACTACCAATAGATGGTGCTATTAGGTTACAAAGTTCTCAAAAACAAAGTTCTCAAGAACAGTGCTACTCAGACTTAAGTATACATTAAAATCAGCAGAAGAAATTAATACAGCAAAGATCCCTGGGTCCTTTCCTCTAAAGATTCTGATTCAGCAATTTTTTGTGGGACCCAAGAATGTACTTCTCATGAGCCTATAGGGGATGCAGGCACACTGGTGGCTGTGGAACACAATCATTAGCACTACTAATGACAACTGATTTTTTTTTTAAAGATACTTATTTGATACAGTCATTTGTAAAGCTAAACTAAATCTAACTAGGCATTTATGAGAATATTTATACATGTTTGCTGCTTGGAAAGATCACAGGTTATAGAAAAAATATCCTTTTAGAGAAATTTAGAATATGTTATGAAGGCCTATGGAAATCCCTCTGACTTGCGGTGTTCTTGCTGTAAACCACATTACTTAACATATGTATACCTTTCTATACATATATGAATGGTATAAATTAATAGTCAAGACTAACTCCCAATCCCTCTTCAGGAAAACAACTGTTAACAGTTTCTTATTCTTTCCAGAAATGTTCTATGCAAATACGTATTTATTATTGATGCATTTCCTTATGCAAACAGGATCAGCAATTTTGTTACTACACCTAACATAGCTTGGATATTTTTCCATATCAGTTTTTGAAACCCTTATGAATAAATTAAATTTAAACCATGTTCACGAGTCCTTTCATACAACAAATATGAAGCATCCTGACAAATGTAGACATAACTTTGGGTACTTGGGAATGGCATATAGAAAGATGAATAAAATATAGTTTGGATTCTGATAAGAGACACAGGTTTCTTCCTCCTTGCTGCCTTTTCTTCTTTTTGACATAAACGTATTGAGTGCCTACTCTATGCCAGGCACTGTATTAGGCACTGTGAGTACAATGAGAATGAGCCATGGTCACTACCTTTAGGTATCTTTATAAACTGCAGAGCAGATAGAAAACATAAATAATTATAACTCAGTGTGACAAATGTATAATATAACTAGGTACATAGTATCTTAGAATTGTCATCTCAGCTTCAGAGTTAAAGAAAGTTTTTTCCAAAAGGAAAGTTACTTAGATTGAGTTTAGAGCTGAAATTTGGAGACCCCTATTCAATCCAGGGAGGGCAATAAAATAATCCCCTTGGGGTATTGGTGAAAGAATTAAAGGGATTGTAACATCTGAGCTGATTGCTAAAGGATTAATAGAATTTAAATTCATTAAGAAGGCAGTGATTGAACTACGAACAGAAAAACAAATGAAAAAGATATATTAAAGTATGAGAAAGATTCCTGTGATTCAATGGTTTATTTTGGGAAGGGGAAGTCCAGACACTTGGTTTGTCACTTAGTAGGTGGTCAGGAATTATTAGCTGACTAAAATAACTGAGAGTTTCTGATTGAATTTTGAGAAGCAAGGTGTATGTTTTGAAAGCAGATGTAAGATTGAAAGAGAAGGGACTGAATTTGCTTTTGCCTTTGTAGCTGTGGAGCATCTAGGGTAGAGAAGTCTTCACACTGGAATTTTCTTGCCTTCTTAGAATCTTCTCAGCTTCAGAGATTCCCATCTATTTTGGACTGCTTCATCTATGTTATAAACAAGTATTCTATCTAAGCCTTTGGTACGATTTATCACTGACATGGCTCAATGTGACTGGAACTCTTATTACTACTACTTAATTTAGCCTGAGACAGGTGGTTCAGTATAAAGGAATGGGATCCACTGAATTTTGCTGTTAATCTATAGTTCTCCTTAGGTCCATTCATTCCCCTATAACTCTGTTTGACATCTGGACACTTACTAAACAGGGGTATGACTGCTCTCCTTTCAGAAAGTTGGCTTTTGAAATCTTATCCAGTTTTTGAAAAGAAATTGTTTTTGAAGATAGCCCTTTTCTGGTAAACATAATATCCTGTTCCAAAATGAGTATAGCAGAGTAATATCGCCCAAGTATTCTCAAATGTTCTAATATGTCATTGTTCTTCTCATGGTAGAAATGGATGTTTTTCTCATCTTTTGAAATACTGCCCCCTCCTCAGTGTTACCAATAAACTTATTTTTCTATTGGTGAAAAATACACTGGGAATCCTAGACCATATTTTCCTTATAAACCCACATAGACTTTTTTTTTCCTAAGCTAGTTAATTATCTGGATTTTCTTGAGAAAAGCACTTGTATAATACAAAAGGAATTTGTAAACTTCTACAAGTAATAATTATGTCAATATGGTTACATTTGTTATACAATGAGGTTGTCAATCTCCTGTCACTAATTGTGCTGAAACAGAGTCATTGGACCAGATCCTAGATAACCCATAAAAGAAACCTGTGTAGCTGGTAGTTAGTCCAAGAAGATAACCTTCAAATGTCCTTATGGTCATTTCTATAATGAACATACTATTGCATAATTAAATTTCAAGTCTAATGATGTGTTTTAAACATGTTCCAAAGACGAGCAGATTATTCTTTCTTAATATTCACAATGTGAGGGCAAATTATTGTGTCATTCAGAGATACTGATATGAAAGACATCTGGGCTCTGAAAATTTAACTGCTACGGAAAGAAGTAATTGTCATTTTCCACTAGAGATAGTTCACAACACCAATATAGGATTTAACTATAATTTGGAGAAATAAAAAAATGACTTTATCCTTTAGTCTAATTAGTTTCCTTGATAGTAATGATATTGCATTTCTCATAAAGAAACAAATGATAAGACCATGGTTATCCTGACATAATAGGTTTCTGATGAATTACTGATATTCATATTAAAAAAGAAAGAATTAGAATTTTATATTAAATATCACACTGTGATTAGACTCACAATTATTACAAAATACATTGGAAGCCCAGTTGGTGCTAATCGTCAAATAATGAACTATTTAGGAGGTAGAGGCAACTACTTCTCAAATAATTTTAAGTGCTTATTAACATTTATAAGTGCACAATTTAAATTCTATAATCAAAAAACTCAATGTTTTTGAACACTAAATTGGCAGTTGAAGACAATGGGATATTTGTTATTTTTATTAAATGACAATATTAAGATCCATCAATCCACAGATGCAATAACCACTAAATTTGCCATTTTCATTTAGGTATTTTTAATAATCATAAATACTGGGAGTCAATGTGGAGTTCAGGGGTAACTTTTCCACATATTTATGTATGTTGAAGGCAATTATGAATATGGTAGAGATTAACTTTGACTATATTCTGGGCAAAGTAATTTAGACCTTTTTTTTCCATTTTTGACAAAATTATTTAACCATTAAGTATTTATTTTATTGATTTTGGGGAATTTTGTTACAAAAGATCTTAATGAAGAAGTCAATAAAATCATTTAGCTGAATGATATTTTTTGTTATAACTTTTAGTTATGCATTTGTTTCTTCAGTGAATAGTCAGGAACTTAATATAGTTTAAAACAATATAATTCCCTGACAGTTTGTAGACATAGAGAACTTAAAGTTCTTTTTATGTATTTTAACATTGAGCTACTGTGAATATCACTTTAAAATATGCTTACAAAGTTAAAAACTGTCAATATATGTTGTCTCTACATTCATTTTTATTTCACTTCTCACAATTATTAGCTACAATGTTTAAGTATACTTTTATCAGGGAAAATAGAGATCTATGTAATACTTACAGGAACTTTGAACATAGTTACTAAGATTGCCAACTGTAATAACTTAATGCTTATCTCCTGCACAGAAATCTTTAAATAGTGTAAAACATATCTTACAATATGGTTTTTGGCTATATTATTATTCATTTTCATATCAATAGGAAGTATATTTCTGTGGTATCTACTCTGATTGTATGTTGATGAATAAAAAAAATGCTTTCTTCTCGTAAAATTGTAGTCTATCAAGATAAGAAAGTAATAGAGTTTGGCATATGACAGGTCATATTTTCAAAGTATTTAGTGAAAAGTGGATTGGAACTTGTTCTGGAATTTGAGGAAATGAATGGGCTATAAGGGAGCAAGTAAATCAGAAGAGTTAAATTGTGCACCTTTAGTAGTATGAATAATTAATTAGGTTGAATGTGTATAAGTATCACAAGGCTTAAAGAAATGATTGAAAGGCAATCCAGAAAAAAAAATGGAGATAGATGAATGACTAGTTAAAAAGGTAGAAAATTAAGGAGATAGTTTGAAGGAATCTCCAAAGATACTAAAGGGTACTTTGAAGGTATTGGATAATACAGAGCCATTTATTTAAATTCAACTTTCACATTTCTCTACTTCATATGATAATTTTAAAAACAACTCCCTGTATTATGAGAAACTCCAAAGTGAATTTTCATCTGACTCTTTATAATAGAAAAAGGTAAAATCTGTTTACAATCATAATAATTCTACATATTGCAAATTTTCATTGATAGTAATCATTGCCTTCTCTGAAATATAAACAGATACTTTGACAGTACTCCACTACTCTTACAGTATTGAGGGCTTAATTTTGTCAGATACCATTTTTAGGTTTTGTGTAAAGTATCTCATTTTATCTTCACAACAACCTCATGAGGTCGCCATCATTATTATCTCCATTTTTCACATGTGGATACTAAGAGTAGGTACCAAAGTTTTTGTCCTTATTAATAGAAGCAAGATTTGAATCTCTTGTCTAGCTCCAAAATGCATTCTCTTAACCATCCTATGATACTTTTTCTTCTAAATGAAGCAACTGATTTTATACAACACAGTTTTCAGTTGAATCTGTGCCATTATATCCTTCTCAAGTACATGATTTGAAAATGCATCATTGCAGTAAACCATGGCCTACCGCGATAATTGATGACTATCCATCTTTTCAACTGCATGCTGTCATTTTCTTTTTTAACTCAGCACTGTTAAAAGGATACCAAATATTTCATCTTTCAGATTACGTTTCATTATTTTTGAAGTCTGGTAGAAATGTCTAAGACCTCAAGCATGCAATCAGAAAATGTTAGTTCTTAGTTGCCACAAGCAACCACATCAATAAAGAATGTCTTATTACTCAGCCATAGCAAGTGCACTATCATCAAGCAGTATTTATATGTATATCCATCTAACAAAGGCACTATGCTAGTGCCTAAACAAAATGATTTGCTAAATCAGCACAGTGATATGGATTAACAATCAGGCAGAACAAGTCTAGAATCATGTACCAAAGAAATCCTACCCAAGGTCAAAGATCCTTATTGGAAATACTGTGCTGAAAGTTTTCACTGAATTTTGTTATCTCAGCAGAACAGCTAACAATGAACAAAAGACAAAAACCTCAAAGGTCAGCATGTCTTCCGGGTAGCTAGCAAGCAAGTAAGCATTTCTGAACCAAGATAAATGGCTCCAAAGCACGACCCTATCATATCCACTTGTTATTCACCATCATGCCTACATGCCTTTGCACATGCTGCTTGACACACTTCTTCTGTTTATCCATCTGTTGAACTCCAGTCAACTTAGGTCATGGCAGCAAAATGATAAGGATGATAAAAACTGCAACAGTAGTGATAACAAAATATTTGAGTACTAATCCATATGCATTCAAAGACACATCTCATTAAACTTTATGATGCATATTAGAAAATTAATATAATTCATCTGTATTTGTCTTGGTAATGTCTTCCTTCACCTTCTCTTAGCCCCACCATCCCAAGTCCCTAAGCAAGTTCTGCACTATGTTGAGCCTGACACAACCAAGCCAGATCTGCAAAACATTACACTTATGCCACTATCATCAAGCTTTGGATTACTTGTGGCTGAACACATTCTTGATGCAATCACTTATTCAATTAATGCAATTCTCTCATCTCCCTTAGAGGTGCATATTATCTCTGTTTATAAATAAATAAATTGATTTGAGGAGAAGTAAAATAACTTTCCCAAGGCTCTTAGCTAATAAGTGTTTCTGCAATGATTCTAATACAGCCCTTCTCTGGTAACTAAGAAATTTTTGTATATATATATATATATATATATAGATAGATAGATAGATAGATAATATTTAAAAAATAATAATCCTTTCTGTATAATCTTCTTTCTTCTTCCCTCTATGTCCCTGTCACTCTGGTACCTAACACAGCTGGAGAATCCCTCTTTTCCACTTTATGCTCACAGTTCCTCCTACATACCAAGTTAAGAAAGCATAATATATTAATATATTAGGACACAGTATTTTGTTTCTTTTTTTTTTTTTTTGATGCAGGCTTAAGTAGAACAGTTGGAAAGTAAGGTAGTAGATAAAGAGAAAAAATTAAAAAAAAAAAAGATACAGCAGGATGGATTACATGAACCAAAGCACAGAATCATAAGAATTCATTTGTGCTTGGAAAATGCTGGTTACTATTGGTGATTGGAGTGAGAAGAAGATTGATGAAAGTTGGAATCTTAAGAGATGTGGCTGGGAATATACCATCTCTATAAAAGATTTTTTTGTGTGTGATAGACTAGAGAATAGGACATTATTTTGTTGGCAATGGGAATTGTCAGTATTGTATTTGTAAAAGATACATCCAGATAATTATTTTAAAAGGCTACCTTTGCCTGCCATGTGGAAAGAATGAATGTAAGCAAATTGAGAGGCCAATTACCAAGCCACTGCATAAGTTTTTAAAAATAGAAATTGAGCCCCTGAAGCCAAGGTATAAAGTATGAGGATAATATTGATTTGAGAGACATTAAAGAGGTCAAATCAATGACATGTATAGGGGAAGGAATGTGTTTAAAATTTCGATAAGACAACTTGGCACATGCTGGAAGATGATACTAACTAATCAAAAACACAGGATAAAGACCCTGTTGGAGAGATAAAGGGTACAGTTTGGGATGTGTTTAATCTTTGCTATGTGCTTGACTGTCATGAAAGTTCACCTAGGAGAATATTAGAAATTCAGCTTAAACCAAAAAAGAAGAAAAAACTTGAAGAATTCCAGATGTGTATTAATAGAAAATAAGATATGTTAGAACTTTGCACAAAAATGAGCAATATTGAGCAAAGAAGAAAAAGGAACCTAAAAACTAAACAAATGACTCATTTAAATATGATTTGGAAAGAAATAAAAACTAGTAAAAGAGACTGAGAATAGCTGGATAAGGAGCTGAATCAGAACAGACTGTTGCTGGTTAAGCTGATGGAACAGCCAATTTTCAACTACTGTGGATGTCAAGAGTGTCAATGTTGTATAGGGGTTAAGGAGGATAAAAGCTGAGGAGAGGCTATTAAATTTGGTGACTTTAACCTCAGAGCTGATTTCCAAAAGACAGATATTCTATTGAGGGATGTTTTCCTTCCTCATTGTTATGACTAGCAAATGATAAGTCACCCCTCACACACAGAAGGTGCTCACTGCATGCTTAGGTTAACAGAATAAACTTGATTTGATGAAGATGGATCAAAGTAGTAAACAAGAGAAATAAATCAATGAAATGATAAAATAGTAGAGGAGACAAAGGAGGATGGGAAACATGATGAGACTGGAGCAAGTGAGAGTAGAAAAGGGACAAAGCATTTCTTTTGAAAGGAGACACTGTGCTAAGGATCTGGAGGGAAACGCTCCTCAGTTACTAGCTTTGTGACCATGAACAAATTATTACCATTCTCTGTGCATGAGTTTTCTGATCAGCAAAAAATGATGCTCATTTGGACTTCTGTAGCAGAGGAATGTTGACTTTGTGTGTATCAAGAATGGGCTCAGAAAAATAGAAAAAAAAAACAAAACAGGTTTAGTCACAAGTGACCAAAAGCTTGATGATAGTGGTAGTCATAACAATAAGAAATATGTAGCTTGGCGGATGTGGGCTCAGTTATGTAAGCATCAGTACAGAGTGAACTTGTCTATGTTTGGAGACTGGGATTGTGGTTCTGTGAGGAGGTAAAAAGAGGCATCACCAAGGTGAATAGAAAGGAATTATACTAACTTTACAATTGCAAAACAAAAGACCACAAATTTAGTAGCTTAAATATCACATGTGTGATATTTGCTATTTGATAAGTCAGAAGTTCAACACAGGTCTGCTCACTAGGCAGAAGGGAAGATGCCAGCAGACTTGTGTGCCCACCTACAGAATCTGTTTCGTTGCCTTTGACAGCTTTTGTTCCTGCATGAATTCCTTCACTCATGGTCCCTTTCCCCATCTTCCGATTCATCAATGTAGCATAGTATGTCACTAATTTTCTTCCATGGTCATGCTACGACCACTTCTCTGAGGAGTTCTTCACTTTTAAGGACCCATGAGCTTAGAATAGACCCATCAGATAACCCAAAATAATCTCCTCTTGTCAAGGTCCTTAGCCTTACTTACATCTCCAAGGTCTCTCCTGCTATGAAAGGTAATCTAAGCATAAGTACTTGGTATTAAGACTTGATCATCTTTGGGAAATCATTATTTTGTCTACCACATTAGCTATAGGGCCAACCTGTGTAAGGAAAATGATAAACCAATAAAACATAGAAAAAGGCAATGGATGTACTCAGAAACAAGGACCCTAATCTGGAGAGCTTATTTTTTTTTTTTGACCCGCAATAAATGTGAGAGAGGGAATATAGGAGGGTTTTCATTAAGAACTTTGTCATTAAGAACAAGTCATTGTGCTTGACAAAGGCAACATACTTTGATGGTCAGGTCCCTGCATTTGTTTTAAATGAAAATCTGCTACTTAGTAGCTATGTGAATTTTGGCAAGTTATTGGATCTCTAATATTTTATGTCCACACTTGTAAAAACAGAACGTTAGTATCTACCTTGTATGATTTTTGTAAATATTAGGAGAGGAAATGAATTTAAACACTCTTTGTAGTTCCAGCCAATAAATATCAATCATTATTCATGGTTAGCTTTTAGACTGTTAAGGGCCTAAAGGTGTCAATTATTGATCGAACATGTGCCTAGCATATACCAGGTCTTGGGTTTGAAAACAGTTGAAAGTTGAATATAGGAAAAGAAGCAGTAGAAAACTACAGTTTGGTGCTCTGCTTGGTTGCTGAGGAAAATGAAATTATTTAGAGATGCTTGTATGAAGAGTAAATATCCAAAGAGGAGAGTTTTTTGACAGTGAAAATTTTGATTCCAGCATTCTTAATAGAAATCATGGTGGCCAGCAGGGCGAGGTGGAGCATGCCTTAATCCCAGCGGCTAGAGAAGCTGAGGCAGGAGGATTGCGAATTTGAAGCCAGCCTCAGCAATTTAGCGAGGCCCTAAGCAATTCAGGGAGACCCTATCTCTAAATAAAATATAAAAAATGTCTCAATGGTTAAGTTCCTCTGGATTCAATCCCTAATACCAAAAAAAAAAAAAAAAGAAAGAAATCATGGTGCCCAGATCTATTTCACTTCCCAAATGAGAAATACTAGATATGCCATGATTTGGAATGATCTAAATTATATCCATTATCCTGGATACTCAGAAGAATTAATGAAAACTTGAGTAAAGGGAGGATAGGAATAAGAAAGAGAGCAGAGTGAATGGGACATAACTTCCTAGGACATAACTTGCTATGTTCATATATAAATACATGACCAGTGAAACTCCACATCATGTACAATCACAAGAATGGGATCCTAATTAGAATAAATTATACTCCATCACTCTACTGTCATGTATATCTGTTTTAGTCAGGTCTTTCACTGTTGTGACTGACCAAAAGGATCTGATCAGAACAACTGTAGAAGAGGAAATTTATTTGGGTGCTCATGGTTTCAGAGGTCTTAGAGCATAGGAGGCTGTCTCCATTCCTTGAGGTCTAGGTGAGGCAAAACATTGTGTCAGAGAAATGTGGAAGAGAAAAGTAACTACATGATGATTAGAAAGGAAAGAGAGAGATCTCTATTTGCCAGATACAAATATATACCCCACATCCACGCCCCCCAATGTCCCACCTCCTCTATCCACACCCTCCCTGCTTTTCATTACCAGTCAGTTCATCTCATCATGTGATTAATTCACTGACTGGGTTAAGGCTCTCACAGCCCAATTATTTCTCACTCTGAACTCTCTTGTACTGTTTCACATGTGAGCTTTTGGGGGATACCTCACATCCAAACTATAATAATATCAAAAAAGCACAAATAAAAAAAAATAAGATAGAGGTTTTCACAAAACTTTATGAACTCTAAAACTTTAGCAAACCCTAATGTCTCCTTTTGATTCATCCCCTTTGTCTCCAGAGAGATAGAATTGGAAGAAAGAAGGAAGGAAAAATTCTTCTCAGGAGGGGTGTAGTTTGGCTTATTGCCTCCTGTCCTAAGAGAGCTTTCTCAGTGGACTTTCCTTACATAGAATACCTAGAAGGCCATACCTTCTCAATGCTCCACGGATAACTCCTAAACTACTGTGCTCTCTGTTCAAGAACCAACCTTCCTTCCCTCCTTCCTTCCCTCCTTCCTTCCTTCCTTCCTTCCTTCCTTCCTTCCTTCCTTCCTTCCTTCCTTCCTTTTTTTCTTCTTTCCTTCTTTCCTTCCTTCTTTCTTCTTAGAAAGATACTTATATGATATATTATTTAACTAAGATTTTTTACAAATTCTCCCTGAATACATAGGCTCCTCCCCAAGAGAAAACCACTTTTTTTTCCAATTTTGTGTGTTTCCTTACAGAGATACATGGTATTTATATGAATATATATATGTATATATATATATATATATATATATATATATATATATATGTAATAAATATGGTTTTTTCTCACATGGTAGCAAACTAATACATTGCCCTAAATTTGCCTTTTTTTTAAACTTAATAATGGAGCTTGGAAATTTTTCCCTACCACCACACATGAAAGCTTCCTCAATGTTTTTCAACACATGGATATTCAGCTGTAGCTTTTCCCATGTAAGCCTTTCCCATGTAAGCCCTTGTTTTCAACAGACCTGAAAATGGGCACTTGGGGTGGGGGGAGTGAGGCTAGTTTAAAAGAGCTATTTTAATGAAATAGTAGGAAAAAAAGAAAGAAAGGTCATTCCACACTTTTGTCTTAAAAATACAGAAAGAGGACAGAGTTCTAAAATGTTCTGCCTCCTCAGATTTCACTGCTAATTCTATTCTGATACTAGACCTTTATATGATTAATAGTGTGATACTCCAAATTATACTGTGATACTTAGAATGTCTACCTTTTTTTGTAATGTCTTCTTATTTTTGAAAAAGTCCAGTTAAAAAAATCAAAGCATACAATATCCTGTGTCAGAGGTAGATAGAAATCCATTACCATAAGGATAAATATAATACTTCAGAAAGTCCTGGTATTCACTGGCTTAATGGTTGTGTTAAAAAAAAAAAAAAAGGAAATCCATGTGGTTTTAGCCACAAAATCTTCTGCTCAAAATAGTGATAAAGATTGTATTGGATAAATTTAATATACTTCTAAATGTAAAATTGTAATAGGAAAATTGACACTAAAAACATAGAATGCCTATAATGTGCTAGAATCTGCTTTAATTCTTTGAATTATATTATTAAATTTTACTTTGGAAACAATGTTAAAATTATGACTCTATTCTATTTACTTTACATGTAAAGGCACAGATAACTTGTTCATATTTGCAGAGGTATCATAATAACTTCGCCTATAAATCCTATGCTTCATGTCTGCATTTATTCACTTCTATTTCTTATTTGTTTCTTACCAAATAAGATTAGAAAATAAAATGGGAAAGTCTAAAATATTATGTGTTTAAACCTTTATAGTTGACTCAATTCCAATAAGAAAAGGTTATTTAAACCTGATATCTCCTGCTTTAACTGCCAGATAATTTCCAGGGAGACTTTTTCTTTTACCATATATATAAAGAGACAAAGCAATTTATATACTTTATGTTATCCTTGGGTTGGAACCTCTGTGAAATACTTTAAAACATATTTTTAAAAATAATTATGGAAAATGCAGTGAACTTAACCTTTGACCATTTCTAAGTATCTATGTATATTTTCTATTAGATTGCATTTGTTAAAATAGTACCATATATTCATTTCTTTTAGCCACGGAAGTACTCCAAGGTAATTCCACAGTAGAGATTGCAAGGAAAAATAAGTTGATCTTGTTTGAATTCTCACACCCTCAACATGTGTATTATTGAATAGTCAAGACTGAGAATTAAAATTGAACTAACAGGATTGTGCTCAATTTGGATGTGTGAATGTTTATAACCAAAGAGGACAAAGGAAATGAAATTTGACATGGCTATTTGCACTAATAACAATCATTTTATGAACCTTCTGGACACAGGATGTTGTTGTAGAAACTATGCATGTGAAAAGTTTAAGTTAAATAGGTCTTTCCAAATTACTGTTTCTGAGACTGTTTCTGAGGCTCAAATGTCATCTTACCTGACAGCCACAAACAAAATTATTCATGTCTTCTCATTCCCAAGCACATTTAAAATGGAAACATAAATCTGTTCACATGTCCATTTTAACAAACCATGAATACCTGAATGGTAGGGTCTATTTCTTGATTATGCTTCTAATTAAACAACAAAATTCCTGAAAACTATTAAGTGTCTTTTGAAGAAATTAACATTATCTGGATAATAACAATTCTTCTAGAGCCTTTACTAGAAGTTTTTTTTTTTTGTTTTGTTTTGTTTTGTTTTTACTATTTAAAGACTAACTAGACTTGTTTTTTATGTTGTGTAACCAAAAGCTCTTTTTAATGGGGGACAAACTTGACATGATTGATTTTTCTTTGGAATATAAAAGTGCTATATTGGATTTTTTTATATTATGTTTTTGAGCAATGAACAGAAAGTGTTCTGCCTAGATTTTCATTTTATCCCAACTATCATAGCTTTCTTTGATATTTCTTTGTGACAACAAAAAATATACATAATAATTCACCATTCTGACATGTTTTCATATTGCTTTCCTAAAAGTAGCATCAGCAGTTTAATCTATGAGCACAGGAGATTTTTTTTTAACATAGGTAATTGGATGAGGAATTTCAGTGATCCCATAATATCACAAGTTTATACCAATGTGGTGATTATTATAATAGCAATTTGTCCCCAAATTTACAGACCTTAATATATCATTTTTAGGCTGGAAATTTCAAGTTACCATTGAAATAAATTAGAAGTCAAGCACTATTTCAAAACCAAGTTGCCTTTTAAAAATATGTTAGAAGTAAAGAGTAAAAAGATGTTATCCTTGGCTTTCTATAGGTATCCATTTAATACTGTGGATAACAAAATATTTTTCTTGACTAACTCAACTGTCATTGAAATTATTTTCTTGAATATTAAAAAGAAATGAATGTGACCAAATATCAAACTCTTATTTTTTTATTTTAAACCAAAGATAGAGTTTATTCTCTAACACACATACACATGTCTGTTAATAATGTCAATATTTGAAAGTTACCAATTTTCTATTTATCAATCAACATAAGAGTTTGTGATCTTCATTTCTTATACAAAATGATTTGCATATTCCCCAACATTTGTTAAATTTTCACAGGATTTTGATTCTTTTTGTCTCCTAGATATATGGTAGTTTTAATTGTTTGGCTTTGGACATAGTACTTAATGATTTTGAGTTTCTATGTCTCCACCTATTAAAAAAAAGAATTAAATGGAATGATACAAGTGATTAATTGTTGATGATCTATTAAGCACAAAAAAGTATTAAAAATTATTACCATTATTTGAGCAGCTTAGCTCAAGTTAGGGACTATTGGTAATATATTTTTATAATATGTAATTGCTACTGTAATATTAATTGCCTGCATGGAATAATCATTAAATTTATACAATGTTGTGTTTGCTTAACCAAGTCTTAGCAAACTATGAACCAGTGCCCAAATCCAGCCATTTACTATTATTTTGTAAGACCTATCATTTAAAAATTTTTAAATGCTTTGAAACTGTCAAGACATAAAATTATGTGAAATTAAAATATTACTATTTATAAGGTTTCATTAGAATGGATTAATCATTATTTATTTTTGCATAATCTGTTACCACTTTTGTATAATTGATTGTTACTCTAATAGTAGCTTTGAGTAGTTCCCCAAAAGACTATTTGGTCTACAAAGTCTAAAATATTTATTATCTGGCTTTTTAGAGAAAAGTTTTGTAAACTCCTGTGATTTGGAAAAAATCAATTGTTGTATTTCTTTGAATAAGAAAAGAGAAAGCAATTTTTCTTTATTATCATTGACAACTCAGAAATACCTAAAGAATTTTTAAAAATGGGAAAAAGAAAATTATACTACTTAATTAAGAAACAAACAACAAAAGTAATGATGTAATCGCATTCATGATGTAACTCATGCCATCATTTGCTTTAGAAATATGCCAGTTATAAAGAGCAGGTTAAAGTGATGAAAAGCAGGAGCCAGGCAAGGTGGCACACACCTGTAATCCCAGTGGCTTAGGTGGCTGAGACAGGAGGATCTTGAGTTCAAAACCAACCTCAGCAAAAGTGACGCTAAGCAACTCACTAAGACCCTGTCTCTAAATATGAAATAGACCTGGGGATGTGGCTCAGTGGTAGAGTGCCACTGAGTACAATCCCTGGTACAAAAAAAAAAAAAAAAAAAAAAAAAAAAAAAAAAAAAAAAAAAAAAAACATGGCCTCAATATCTTGGTTAACTTATTTTCTCTAAACATTAGGAAAGCATCCAGTTCCATTGCAGGACTATATTCTATCTTAAATCTAACAATATCCTTTGACACTACTGTCAAAGTACACCAAATTCCTGATATTTATACAATTTGTATTTCAACTGAGGAATATTGGGTTAAACCATTGCTAATTTGTCAGTTGTTTTGATTCTTGCTGGCTGATAAGTACTCAAATGCATTTTATTCTAAAATTTAATGTTAAGTGCCACAAAAACATAGTTTATTGAACATACATGTATATGCACACTAAATATAGTTGCCTCAGAAATAGTCCCTTCTAGGTTGTCTTTTTCTCTAATCTAACAAATCAGACTGTTGGTGAGTAGATGTACATTCATCAATAGCACATCTGTATTCAGTGCTCAAAATGAGTCATATTTTCAATGTTTGGATGATCTCAGGTTTAAAACTCAGTTGTAATACATTACTAGAGCAATGAGTGATGATTTGATTAAATGAAAAAAAGCTAAAAAGGCTTTTTACTGGCAATTCCAGGAAAGAGCTGTTAAAGCTTTGCATTTTACCAATCATGTTCTTGTCATTTATTGTAGAAGGTAAGGAGGGAATACTTTTGAACTGAAGCTCACATAGTGAAAATAATTGAAAATAAATTGACATATTAATATATTACATATATCTTTTCTTTTTTGTGCTATTTGATATTGAATATCTTTGGGATGCTCAGAGATGTAAGAGCCTGAAGAAATCATGCACAAGATGGCAAGTGAGGGGTGGTTGCATGGACTCCTTATACAGACACACTAGTGTCCTATGGATGTGAATGTAGATACATGGATGTGTTTCTAGTAATGCAGAAACAAATCTACATAGCAGCATGAGTTTTAAGATGTAATGAAAGACAAAGGCAGAACATAGAATTCTACAAGCAGATATTAGGGCACTAGGAAACTGAGAAAACTCTTACCATGGAGGACTTTGTGGTGGGGAATAGGTGCCTGCTGGAGATGGTGGTGGTAGAGATTCCAGAGATTGTTAAGGAGTTTGAAAAGGTGTTTATGTAAAGAATGAAACCTGGCTGTTTTAGTCAGCTTCTTTGTTGCTATGACCAAAAGACTTGACAGGAACAATTTTAGAGAAGGAAAAGTTTATCTGGGGCTCAGTTGCAGAAGTCTCAGTCCATAAATGGCCAGCTCTGCTGCTCTAAAGCCCAGGTGAGGGAAAACATCATGGTGGAAGGGTGTGGCAGAGTAAAGCAGCTTAGAATATCAAGAAGAGAATATATACCTGCAAAGGCATACCTGCCTTGACCCACCTCCTTCAGCCACACCCTACCTGCCTACAGTTTCTACTCCGTTAATCCCTGTTAGCGGATTAGTGCACTGAGTAAGTTAAGGCTCTCAAAACCCAATCACTTTGTCTGTAAACTTTCTTACATTGTTTCACACATAATCTTTTGGGAGACACCTAACATCTAAATCAATCCTCATAGTGATGGTCCCACTCTAGAAAAATGAAGTCCTAGGACATGTTCACATCTCAGAAAACCTGTCTCTTCCAATTTGATATTTTTATATTTATTTTTTAGTTGTAGTTGGACACAATACCTTTATTTTGTTTATTTATTTTTATGTGGTTCTGAGAATCGAACCCAGGGCCTCCCACGCGCTAGGTAAGTGCTCTACTGCTGAGCCACAACCCCAGCCCTCCAATTTGATTTTTTACCATAACAAAAATAATACAATTTACACATTCAACTATGATAACTCTCAGAATACTTGTGACTATACAACCTTTGATTCCAAAGTTACTGTAAGTCATAATACAAGGAATGGTAATATGTATTTCTATTTTACAGTTGAACTAAGAGATTCAAATAAATCAAGTGATTTACCCCAAATTATAGTTTTATGTAAGATTGGAATTCAAATTGATTTTCTTTTATTAGTTTCTTTCATTATAAAACAATGATTAAACAGCATTATTTTCTCATTTTAAAATCTTGAATGGTATCGTTATCTAACAAGATAATAAGAAATCAATAAATTCTGGACATTTCTTTCATTTTCTTTACTCATGTTATTATCCATTAAATTATCAATTACTTGCATAGATCCAAATAAATAGTTATGCCATACACTGTCATTTTGTCTAAAATTCCTCTGAATCATTGAGGAAACTATCCAGAATTTTAATGTATAGATTTTCTTATTTTATATATTTTCATTAGTTCAATTATACACAGCATTTGATATGTTAAATCACATCCAAATGAATCCACACTGTACTCAAAGAAGTTCAACTTCTTTACTTCTTTAGTAGAACAATGCTTCAAGCAAAAGAGATGGCCTCTTATTCTAGCTTGTGAATTTTATATTGGAAACCATCATTTAACTGATTTACTTTGAAAAATAGGATTTTTATTCCTTTTTCCCATTCTTTCCACCTTTCCCATTTTCTCAATTATAGATTACAGCCAGAAGATGGGGAAAAAGAGAATGGATGACAAGGTTTTCTATTTCAAAAATGTGTATTCCCTTGACAGTTCAATTTCCTGGTCTCAGGCTGGCACAGATATTTTTAATCATGTATTTTCATTGATTCTAATTAAATGTCATGGATATAATTTATTCCAATTCTTCCCTATTTTATGGCATTAGAAAAATATTTTTAATGCCATGTTTTTTTTCAATATATCTTTTAAATTGGCAGCCAATTTTATTATACCGTTGGTCAAGTAAGTCCCCATGTGTCCAATAGGATTCCCAAAATAAGTGCTTTCTAATGTAGCTTCCAAGGAACTTTCTAAGTAATTTAGCTTGGCATGTTGTGCTAGAACCTACATGAATGTGAAACACGACCCTCTATTTCTAGCAAGTGTTTTTGATAGCCTTCATTATCTTTCATTTTTGCCACATGGCTGCTGTATCTGTTTCTTATAACTGCTGCTTCCCTAATTATTGATTCAATATTGGTTTGGGTATAATATTCGCATAACATCTTTCAGAATTGCAGCATGAAAGTTTATAAATTTTTCCATAAAGGAGAGAGGACCCATTTAGTAACTCAAGCTGAAATTATCATCATTGAAAATCAACTGGATTAGTTTCGGGGTGGGGGGTTGGGGAAAAGTATGCTACTACCAAATAAACTAAAAAAACACTAAGTTTTAAAGCCTATTTGCTCATATTTATTTATTGGGATTATATTGAGGCTTTTTATAATATTAGCTCAATTTAGTGATATTTCACATGTTTTAGACTCTAACCAGTAGATGAAAATGTGGGAAAATGAAGGTCAATATTTAGGTTGCACAGTGCATGATCAACTGCATAAATTACTTAATGTAATTAAGCTAGTTGTTCATGAAAAATTCTTCCTTCTTTCTGGAAAATATAATTTAATCAAACCTTTAAAGTGTTGTCTCTGGGATCAAATTTAGGACAATACCATATGTTCTATCTTTAACATTAACTTTTATAAAGAGGTATTATCACACTGAATTCTAAATAATCTTGTGTTCATATTGAGAATTCTATTCTTATATCTGTTGCTTTTTGTGAAATCATGACTCATTTGAAGGTTTTCTGTAAGTAACGGGTAGATACTTAGGCTATGTAACTGTCAATGTTAATAAAGTAGCTGATGATTACAGATGGAGGAATATACTATACAAGTGCTCAAATGGTTTGCCCATAAAGGGGGTTTCTTAAAAATTATTCAAGGATCAGATAGGCATGGTGGCATTATACCTGTAATCCCAGTGACTCTGGAGGCTGAGGCAGGAGACTTTCAATTTCAGTGTCAGTCTCATCAATTAACTAAGAACCTGTATCAAAATTTTAAAAAATAGAAATAAAAAATACAAAGGGCTGGGGCTATAGCTCAGTGGTAGAGCACCTCTGGATTCAATCCCCAGTACCAAAACAAACAAAGAAATTAAATAATAAATAAAAATAAATCCAAGTGTGTTTTGAGGAAGTGATTAAATTGATACTGTTGGAGGTTCATTAACCATTTTAGACCTCAGGGGTTTGTTTAAGTGTTTCAAGACAGTAATTTATAAAATTGTCCCATGAGGCCTATAGGTTTCCTTTTATTGTGAAAAAGCAACAAACTTTCGCCTGGGAAATAGTTTATTTACCAGGCAAGATCCTTCCTTTCATTTTGATCTCAATTAATTTGCCCTACTTTTTCACTAAAGCATTGAAAAAGCCTTAATCTTAGATCTCAGTCCAATTTACTTAAGTCTTCTTTACTACCGTTTTAATTTCAGAAATACTGGAAATGGCAGTTCCCTTGGGTGGAACAGGGCTCCCCTGAGAAATCTAGAATCTTAACTCCCTGAGCTCTAACATATTTACAAAATAGTAATGGTCTTGGCATTGCCCTGTTATTTTCCTCTTTGGCAGCTTTTATTTTAGCTATGAACTAACACCATGCAGCAGAGTAGATAGTAAGTGTTGCTAGATTATATGTGCATAAAGAATTGAAAGGAAAATATTCAACGACTACTGTGAAAATAGATTGCTTCCAGAAGAGGCCTATTAGAAAACATGGGCCCAGTTGAGTAAGGCATGCAGGTCACTGGGAGGTCTGCTCAGTCAGGCCTGTGTATTTTAAGTGTTACCAGCAGACACTAAGGAGAGAGATGTACAAGAAAATAGAGCAGTCAGATAATTATTAGATGATGGACTAGCAAAAATGATGGGAAGCACACAGCCAAGTTAGAGAGTCTGCCCAGGAATTGATGGGTGTATAAAAGTTAAAAACAACCCAGACCTTAAAAAGAGAAGTCATAATGCAAGAAACCAATTTTAGAAACTAAAGGAAAAGTGTTGGCGTTCAAAAAAGATGTATCGAGCCACCAGGGGACCAAAAGGGAGTGGGGAAAAAAACACATTTGAAAGTATATTCTCTCCATGAGGAGGTCATAGATTTTCTTTTTTTTCTCAGCTCCATGCCCGGATGAGTACTGGGTTTAGGACCAAAGGAAAAACGCCCTGTTTGAAATCTAAAGGGAATTAAAATGCAGTACAGCACTCCCTCTTCTGTTTTTAGTTTGCAGCCTCTGGGCAACTGCCAACTATCAGTAAAAAGCTCCTTATCTCAGGGTATATAACTCTGCTATGAAATACACAGCAAGTACAAATGAGACCTTGACCAGAACTTTCATATTTACAGAAATCTGTTTCCCTGTTCTGTGTGTGTTAAGTAGGAAAGACAGGGATTTATTTAGACCTCAGGAATGATCATTTGGGTTGTCTAAGAAAGAGTTTGGAATTAAAATGCTTATAACAAAAAAGATTTAGATCCAACTGAGAAACCATCAAAGGCTCCTTGCACTGGGTTAGTTTCTGAATTGGCTTTTAGAAAATAAAAATGGACTGTCGAAGCCTTGGTAATGTTTCAGTATTTGAATACACAAGGGAATGATGTGAATCCTACCAAGGAAATGGAACCTACAAAGAACTTACATGTGTTTAACAAAATTTTGGAGGAAAATTCATTGCTTGGAGTTCATTCCTCAAAAAAAGAAAAAACCAACAAATAAATGATCTCATACTTCATCTCAAAATCCTAGAAAAAGAAGAGCAAAACAACAGCAAAAGAAGTAGAAGGCAAGAAATAATTAAAATCAGAGCTGAAATTAATGAAATTGAAACAAAAGAAACAATTGAAAAAATTGACAAAACTAAAAGCTGGTTCTTTGAAAAAATAAATAAAATTGACAGACCCTTAGCCATGCTAACGAAGAGAAGAAGAGAGAGAACCCAAATTACTAGCATACGGGATGAAAAAGGCAATATCACAACAGACACTTCAGAAATACAGAAGATAATCAGAAATTACTTTGAATCCTTATACTCCAATAAAATAGAAGATACTGAAGGCATAGATAAATTCCTTGAGTCCTATGATCTGCCCAGATTGAGCCAGGAGGATATAGACAACCTAAACAGACCAATAACAATAGAGGAAATAGAAGAAACCATCAAAAGACTACCAACTAAGAAAAGCCCAGGACCGGATGGGTATACAGCAGAGTTTTACAAAACCTTTAAAGAGGAACTAACACCAATACTTTTCAAGCTATTTCAGGAAATAGAAAAAGAGGGAGAACTTCCAAATTCATTCTACGAGGCCAACATCACCCTGATTCCGAAGCCAGACAAAGACACATCAAAGAAGGAAAACTACAGACCAATATCTCTAATGAACCTTGACGCAAAAATCCTCAATAAAATTCTGGCAAATCGGATTCAAATACATATCAAAAAAATTATACATCATGATCAAGTAGGATTCATCCCTGGGATGCAAGGCTGGTTTAATATACGGAAATCAATAAATGTTATTCACCACATCAATAGACTTAAAAATAAGAACCATATGATCATCTCAACAGATGCAGAAAAAGCATTCGACAAAGTACAGCATCCCTTTATGTTCAAAACGCTAGAAAAATTAGGGATAACAGGATCATACCTCAACATTGTAAAAGCAATCTATGATAAGCCACAGGCCAGCATCATTCTGAACGGAGAAAAATTGAAGGCATTCCCTCTAAGATCTGGTACAAGACAGGGATGCCCTCTCTCACCACTTCTGTTCAACATAGTCCTCGAAACACTGGCCAGAGCAATTAGACAGTCAAAAGAAATTAAAGGCATAAAAATAGGAAAAGAAGAACTTAAATTATCACTATTTGCAGATGATATGATTCTATACCTAGCAGACCCAAAAGGGTCTACAAAGAAGCTATTAGAGCTAATAAATGAATTCAGCAAAGTGGCAGGATATAAGATCAACACGCATAAATCAAAGGCGTTCCTGTATATGAGCGACAAATCCTCTGAAACGGAAATGAGGACAACTACTCCATTCACAATATCCCCCCAAAAAATAAAATACTTGGGAATCAACCTAACAAAAGAGGTGAAAGATTTATACAATGAAAATTACAGAACCCTAAAGAAAGACATAGAAGAAGACCTTAGAAGATGGAAAAACATACCCTGCTCATGGATAGGCAGAACTAACATCATCAAAATGGCGATATTACCAAAAGTTCTCTATAAGTTCAATGCAATGCCAATCAAAATCCCAACAGCATATCTTGTAGAAATAGATAAAAGAATCATGAAATTCATATGGAATAATAAAAGACCCAGAATAGCAAAAACAATACTAAGCAGGAAGTGTGAATCAGGCGGTATAGCGATACCAGACTTCAAGCTATACTACAGAGCAATAGTAACAAAAACAGCATGGTACTGGTACCAAAACAGGCGGGTGGACCAATGGTACAGAATAGAGGACACAGTAACCAATCCACAAAACTACAACTATCTTATTTTTGATAAAGGGGCTAAAAGCATGCAATGGAGGAAGGATAGCATCTTCAACAAATGGTGCTGGGAAAACTGGAAATCCATTTGCACCAAAATGAATCAGAATCCCTATCTCTCGCCGTGCACAAAAGTTAACTCAAAATGGATCAAGGAGCTTGATATTAAATCAGAGACACGGCATCTGATAGAAGAAAAAGTTGGTTATGATCTACACGCTGTGGGATCGGGCTCCAAATTCCTCAATAGGACACCCATAGCGCTAGAGTTAACAAATAGAATCAACAAATGGGACTTACTCAAACTAAAAAGTTTTTTCTCAGCAAAAGAAACAATAAGAGAGATAAATAGGGAGCCTACATCCTGGGAACAAATCTTTACTCCACACACTTCAGATAGAGCCCTAATAACCAGAATATACAAAGAACTCAAAAAATTAGACAATAAGATAACAAATAACCCAATCAATAAATGGGCCAAGGACCTGAACAGACACTTCTCAGAGGAGGACATACAATCAATCAACAAGTACATGAAAAAATGCTCACCATCGCTAGCAGTCAGAGAAATGCAAATCAAAACTACCCTAAGATACCATCTCACTCCAGTAAGACTGGCAGCCATTAGGAAGTCAAACAACAATAAGTGCTGGAGAGGATGCGGGGAAAAGGGCACTCTTGTTCATTGCTGGTGGGACTGCAAATTGGTGCAGCCAATTTGGAAAGCAGTATGGAGATTTCTCGGAAAGCTGGGAATGGAACCACCATTTGACCCAGCTATTCCCCTTCTCGGTCTATTCCCTAAAGCCCTAACAAGAGCATGCTACAGGGACACTGCTACATCGATGTTCATAGCAGCTCAATTCACGATAGCAAGACTGTGGAACCAGCCTAGATGCCCTTCAATAGATGAATGGATAAAAAAAATGTGGCATTTATACACTATGGAGTATTACTCTGCATTAAAAAATGACAAAATTATAGAATTTGGAGGGAAATGGATGGCATTAGAGCAGATTATGCTAAGTGAAGCTAGTCAATCTTTAAAAAACAAATACCAAATGACTCCTTTGATATAAGGGGTGTAAACAAGGACAGGGTAGGGACGAAGAGCTTGAGAAGAATATTTACAGTAAACAGGGATGAGAGGTGGGAGGGAAAGGGAGTGAGAAGGGAAATTGCATGGAAATGGAAGGCGGTCCTCAGGGTTATACAAAATGTCATATAAGAGGTAAGGAGGGGTAAGTCAAGAGAATACAAATGGAAGACATGATTTACAGTAGAAGGGGTAGAGAGAGAAAAGGGGAGGGGAGGGGAGGGGAGGGGAGGGGGGATAGTAGACAATAGGACAGACAGCAGAATACATCAGACACTAGAAAGGCAATATGTCAATCAATGGAAGGGTAACTGATGTGATACAGCAATTTGTATACGGGGTAAAAGCGGGAGTTCATAATCCACTTGAATCAAACCGTGTAATATGATGTATTAAGAACTATGTAATGTTATGAACGACCAATAAAAAAAAAAAAAAAAAAAAAAAAAAGAAAATAAAAATGGACTGTCGAAGCCTTGGTAATGTTTCAGTATTTGAATACACAAGGGAATGATGTGAATCCTACCAAGGAAATGGAACCTACAAAGAACTTACATGTGTTTAACAAAATTTTGGAGATAGCAAATATGCCTCTCCTGAAGGAGCACTTTCATTTTTCACTTCTTAGACTCTGGTTGTTGTTCATCCTCATCTGAAGTGTCACTGACCAGATACTTTACACACTGGTAGGTTAATAAGTATAGAACAACTATGCTTCATGCATTCAGAACACCTCTTTAAAAAAAAAAAAAAAAAGTACCTCTGACATATTGTTTTGGAACCTAAGGAAGTTGTAATTCCTCTTTCTTCCCCTTAGTCTCCCTCCCTCCCTCTTTCTCTCTCATCAGGTGTGTGTGTGTGGGGGGGGTAATTATGCTTGTGTATGTGAGAGAGGATGATTAACTACTCTGGATGAAACATGGCTTGTTTCTATTACACTCAGCTATAAAGTGTTAAATGAAAAAGTTTAACTAAAATGGAAAATATTTGCACACACTTGAAGATCTTACAGCACAAATAAGAGTAGAAAACAAGCATTGTATCTGTTTTCCTGGGAAAGGTTAAGTGAAAATCAGTACACCATTCACAATCATAGAGTAAGTTGACTGTGGAGGCCTTCCAGAATTTAGGCACTAAAACCCTTAGAATTGAGCAGGAGAAAAAAAGAGAAACAGGATGACAGTCCATGTGGACCCCATAAAGAGCAGGAGAGATTTTGAGTGGTTAAGACCACTGCATAGCAGTAGCCATTTGCAAGAATATCAGTTTGTGGTATTCTTGCTTGAATAAGGGATTCTGATATTTGGTTATTTAAATACAAAATTTCAGGTAAGAAGAGACTTTATTTATGGGGCTGAGTTGATTCAGTTTAGAAAACTTGTAAATAGCATTTATCCAAATTGGCTTACCAAGTAAATATATAAATGTATATTTACAAAAATGCACCTGTGTGCCAAAATGGAGATTTCTTCCTGTTAGCATTCAGTTCTTATGAAACGATGTGAATGGTTGGAATATTACTACATATAATTATAAGGAAAAAAAGAACATGAAAAAAAAAGCTGTTGCTTGCTTTGTTTTCCTTAAAAAATATGCTCTGTCTCAAATAAATTAATGAATCATTGAATTAATGAATGCAATTCTTACATTAATGAATTATCAATACTTGCCAAGAAAATAACCCTAAACTTGAAATTTTTTTTTAGGTTTTGTTTACGTTGAAAGTGTCAGCCAGTTATGATTAACCTTTGAATTCTCAATGGATTTCTTGTTAACCTGTGTTAATCATCTTACAAATGACCATCAGAAGTCAAGTCTGGATCTGTGTTTATCTGATAATAGGAGGTCAAATTGTGTTAGGTCTCAAGGTAGTGAGATGAACCTCTCTGTGTTTTTCACCCCTTTACAATGCTTTTTTCATTATATCCTGTGAATTTCTCTTCCAAGTTTTCTATATCTGAAAATGGCATTCCTTACAAAGGGTCCCAGAAAAGGCAGTATGTTGTTCTTGAAGGGATCCATTAACATCAAACAATGATTCAGTATCCTATTAACAGTAAAGAGGTATATTCATCTTTGCATATGAACAACCTATCTTTCGTCTCAGAAGATAATGTGGTTTATCTGTGTTCTGATATTGCCTAAAAGACGATTCTGCTCATGTTAGGAAGCAGAGGAAAATGAATTAAGGTGAATTGTTATAAGTCATCTTCAGATTTCTGACCTAGACACTGAAATGAAAATTCATCTTTCAAATCATGTACACAATTCTTATTTCCTAAAGAAGTGTTCCATGAGTTATATTCTTGAAGAACATAGTTTGATTGACGGTGATCCTGAGTAATGTAGATTATTTATTAAGTTCATGCCATATAATCTTACTTAATCAGGAAGGAGCCCAAAAAGCACCTGGGAAAATGAGTTCTCATCATAGCCACCTGTTGCACTCTTTAAAGTCTGCTTGATTTCTGACCATTCTAATTTGAATGTGAAACCAGTATTACTGATATTATAATCTCTTTACACTAATGAATATTCAGTTTTCAACAATACAGCTGGTTAAGGTTTCTAAAGTTATTTATGTACTCATAAGAAAAATAATACTGATGTTTCAACTTCTCTGAATTTATTCTTTACAAGCTAGTTTGTCTATTAGCTAATATATTGCATTGTTGAGGGGGAAGAATAAAATCAGCTGCACAAATGATGACTTTTCTAGTCTATTACATTCCAATGAGAGGTGAGCACCTGTCATTCTGGTTTTCAATGGAGGGATATAATTAAGTGTAGTGGAATGTCAGTGTAAGATCTATAATGCCTCTACCTCACACACTTGTGCTATGCCCTTTGCAAAAGATTTTGACAACTCTATACTCAACAGATTTTATTCTCTTTGGATTTGATTTTAATTATAAACCTGAATCTGTCAGAATAGGAATGGTTCATAATGGTCTGACCATGCTGAATCATTTACATTGTCTAATCCATCCTCATGTAATATAGCCAGCTTGTTTTGCAAAACAGATCAAAATTTAATTTCTTTGAATTGTCTTTCTATATTGACTTTGGTGTGCTCTTGGTTAAGCAGCAATCTTTTCTGAGAAATGGTTTATTGTTGCAACATTTTAAGCAAATCAATTACCTTCCTGTAATGCAATAATATTACAATATGCAGGCAACCATAGCTTCCATTGTACATGACACAGTCGATTTTATGAAGCTGTAAACAGTCATATCAGGGCTATTTAGTCTGTAGTAATATAATTTGAAAAGGAGATATTGCCCAAGTTATGTTAATATGTTATCTGAAAAAACTCAATATGTCAGGAGCTCCCTGAAAAACAGACATATAGTTTTCAGGTTTACAGGTTAAATTAAAGAGTCAGAACCCTGTGCGGAAACACTAAAGTGATAGCCAAACCAAGTCTTTGCATGAGGAAATGACTTTGTTCAAAATGTAGGCTTGCTGCTTCCAACATGGGCTAATTAATCTTGGAGTAACTAAGTACACAACAAAATTCCATAACTACACGTGTCCAATAGAGATATACTTCCTGCCTTCTCCCCTGTATTTCTTTTTCTTTTTTTATTTTTTCTGATATGTCTTGGTAGAAATAAATTGACCTAATATGAATCTTTGCTTAAAATCTACCTGTTCTAAGTAAAACAAGACTCTACTTTACCCATTTGGCCCTTGCCTACCTCTCCTAACTTTTCTCTTGTCATTGTTCCTTTCTTTCCTGTGGATAACTGGCCTCTTCTCTTCCTCAAACATAGCATGCTATTTCCAGACTCACTCACTATCCCCTAGTCCTGGACCACTCACTCCTTCTGCAGTTTCCTAGAGCTGACTCTCACCCACCACTTGGGTCTCAACTCAGATGACAGCTCCTAAGACAGATCATATTCTGGTTCTCCTCTGTACTACTTTCCTCTTACCTGTCTCTTAAACTTCTCTGTGTTATTATTCTCTTTTATTAATATCACTGGATGTTATCTGAAATTATTGGTAGTTCTACTTAATTATTCTCTGGAACGGGAGCCCCTTGGCATGTTTCTTACTGTATCCTTAGCATATAGAACAGTACCCATGAGAAATATTTTTTTAAAAAAACCTGTTTATTAGTAGGATAAAATAATACTTATTCAGGTATGTATTTGAAGATACCATCCCCTACGGGTCAGCCATGGGAAAGAGAGCTGGCAGGTAAAAGAACAGTTCTCTCCTGTTTTGTCACCTCTCTGCAGCAGACAAAACTGTGACGATATTGATCTTTCTTTATGGAAACCTTATTGTCTACTCTGTTCCACACATTCTTGTCCTCAAAAAGGAGAAATAATTGCTCCTATAACTTTGTTAATGAATCAACCTTATTTAGGAAACAGTCACAGAAATTACCTATACTAGCAATTACCACGGCATCACTTATATAATAGTTCTTTCTGCTAGAAAATCAATAATACTGGGCACATATTACAAAAACTCTGGTTTCCTCTTATGTAATTACAATTCCAAGTAATCAGATTGCTATTATTAGAATGACAGTGCTTTATGAGATTTCACCTTAAAAATTCACAGTAACTCTCTTTTATTCAGTGGTAGTTTAAATGATGTTCTTGCAATATGTCATTATTTTTCAGAGCAAATTGCATGAGACCTTACACAGTAGCTTTGAAATTACTGCTTGTCGTCACCACTATATACAACCACATAAACAGTATGTGGTTTATACAGTAGATCATTTTTCTTGTTTATATTCAGCAAGCTCTTGGTGCTACACACTAACACCAGCTGTTAAAAAATGACAATAGTATTTTATCTCTCACTACCAAGATATTTTATATAAAGAATTTTTTTTTCTCTGAACAGTATGTGTTGCTGAATAATGATAAAGGTTGATATGATAAATAGTGGTATATCTTTCAGTATTCATTGGCAATGCTAAATAGAATGTAAATAGAAAAACTAAAGGAAAAAAATCAAGTATGGAGAAAGTCACATTCCATACCTCAATCCAAGTCAGCTTCATTACCTAGGAATATCTGAGATAGAATAAGAATTATCTTATTTCTGAAGTTGTTCAAGGTGAATCCTAAAGATTTATGTGCATTTGCTAGATATGAAAATCTAAAATAAATTTCAATATCCCAAAATGTTTATTGATCTCACTCTTTGCCATCTTTCTCTTCTACTGTTCTTTCTTCTGAAAAATTTTTTCTTGCTTCCAAACAAAACAAATGCCTCAAGGGTGGAGACAATATGAATAGATAGTATACTCAAATATATATATATATATATATATGAATGTGTGTGTGTGTGTGTGTGTGTGTGTGTGTGTGTGTGTGAGTATATGCATGCATTCCTGTAAAACCTTCAAATGATCAATGACTGACTGGTCTGTTGGTGAAGGGAAGCTGTCTAGAGAAATTTAGATTTTCTTAGATCTATTTTAATTATACATTTAAAAATATACCTTCTGATATCTATTATATTCTACACTCCTTTGATATTCAATGAATAATGCTATAGTTTTTAGTTAACACATAGTTCATCCAGAAGTCTCTTAATCAGTTACCTTGCCAAGAATTTATTTCAAATTTCCATGGGCAGCCACAAAATACTGTAAGCTCTACTTAACTCATTTCATGAGAGAAACTCACGGGATGTCAGTTCATACCCAGAGCTGTAACACTTGGCCTGAGCAAGGGGAGTGGAGACATTTAGAGGAGTAATGGTGAGAAGTGTTGACTAGGAGAACGGAGTCAAATGCTAGGGGCCAGTTCCTCAACTTTCATAGTCTATGTCTGTTTTAAAATAGAGACAGATAACTTGTTCTGTAGACCTCATCTGAGTCTCTGAGTTAATCACAGTTACTACAGGGGAACACATTTAGAGGGCATATTATATAAATTACTTACGAAAATGAGGAGAGTTAGACCATAGCCTTGAGTCATCAAGAGTGTATTCTGTTATGCAGCACACTCTATTTAGAAAGGTTAGAAAGGTTGTAGTACAATTTAGAAATATTTACAGCAATATTACCTGCACATGTTTTAAGATTTGATCTTTAAAGGTATCTATTTCAATTTTCTAGTTAGCTGGGAAATTTAGTTTTCTAGTACTAGCATTTACTGTTTGAAGTAGAATATTTTTCTTATTGTTTATTTTCTATTATTAGCTTATTTATTTTTAGTTCTTGGGATCAAACCCAGAAGCACTCTAAATTGGAGCTACATCCCCAGCACTTTTATTTTTATTTTTTAAATTTATTGATTGTTATTTTAGTGATTGTTAATTTAGTGAGACACAGGGTCTCACTAAATTTCCCAGTGGACATGAATGTTGATTCTCTCGCATCAGGCTCATGAACAACTGGGATTATAGTTGTGCAGTCTCATAACTGAAAACATGCATTTTATTTAAGTAGAAATTTTTATTTAAGTGGAAATACATTATTATTTCATTTTGATATGAGCAGTAATTAATAAAGAGTCTTATATTTAGGTTTCCAATAATGTTTGTTGACATAATTACTAAGTGGAATCTTAAGAAATTTCATTTTTGTAGGTGAAAGACACCTGTATATTAGCAAATTGATGTGGTTCAATATAATTAATCAAAAATAATGGCAAATTAATAAAGACCTACTTGTTTTTTCCTAATTAGGACTATAATTGCTGGGGGTTTTTTCCCCTAGAAAAATGTCTTTATTAGCTTGCTAATTGAAGGTCAGAAACAATCTTTTTCTGCACATGTTGTCTTTACAGGGAAAAACCAGAAACAAGAGCTAAACTTAATAACAAACTTTCCTTATTACATCCCTTACATCCCTTGCAAGGCTGCTAGAAGAGAAATAACTTGGCATTTTAACAAAGAAAAGCATTTATCTTAATATGGACTGGGATCATTAGTTTTGGCCTGGAAAGAAGCAATGGGGTTCTCCCCACAAAATGAATGAATAAACAAAAATAAATATTAGCAACAATAGGGAAAAAAACCCTCCCATAGTGTCTATTTCTTAACCAGATATAATCAGTTATTCAGGTTTCAATTGAAATGTATTCATATGGTCCAATCTGTAATTAACTACCAGTCTTGTTACTGTCTATCTATCAAAAAGCTACAGTTGCAAGTTTTTCCTTGATTATGGCTCCTGAAACCTTCTAGAGCTTGGCATGGTGGCACATGCCTGTAATTCCAAAAAACTGAAGCAGAAGGATCCTGAGTTCCATGCCAGCCTTAACAATTTAGCAGAACCCTTAGCAATTTAGCAAGACAATGATTCAAAACAAAAAACAAAGTAAAACCAAACAAAGCAGATAAAACCAATACTGGGGATGTATCTTAGTGGTAAAATGCTGCAGGGTTCTATCCCCAATACCCAAATAACAGACAAACAAACCAAAAAACTTATACACATACATGTCAACACAATTTTAAATTCTTGAAATAGTTCATATATCCATGATTTTCATTTATTTTCAATGTATTAAAAGAAAGGAAATAAGGTGACTGGTGAATGTGGAAGAGTAGCACTGTTTTGGGCATCCTAGACAAAGAATTGAAGGTAGGGATTGTTCCTTCTTAAAATACTAGTTCACTAGCCTCTGACTCTGGTTCTATGCTGGTGAGGTCTACAGGAGAGTGAGTGAAATGCAGTTCAAGGAAGATTATAATATGCACTTGATTTCTTTACTACAGAACAAAGAACCAAAAAAAAAAAAAATTGAAGGCAGAAGAATAGTTCAATTGTTCTCTTTTCAAGGTGTGCCTGTGGAGCAACATAGAAAACAAATATTGGAGTTAAAGAAAAGCCAATAAATGCATGGACATTAGAAAGGAAATTAAGAAGAGAAATGAACTGGTAGCAGGCAGATTTAAAATGAAAAATTTCAGGGATATCAAGAGGACAACATAAAAATAAAATGATGAAAGTAAAGACTAAAAACAGTGATTTAGAAAAGAGAGATGAGAGCTCCACCAGGCTGTGGGAAGAAAATCTTGGGATGTCACAATGAAACATAATCAAAACAAGAATGAGGAGTTCATAACCTGTCAGTGTGATGATAGACTGTAATAAAGATAATGCTGGACACTGCTGGATGAAAAGTGAAAACAAAGAAACTTCAGAGAGTCAGAGCTGAAATTAGCATGTTTTTAGGGTTATTATCATAATAGTATAATTAATACTAAATGTTGCTTAACTGACAATCTGCATTTGTTGGATCCAGAAAACTGCCCCAAATCTGCCATGTAGATTCCATGGGCTTCTGGATTTTGTCTTTGCTCTGTGAGACCTGGAAAATTAGGAAAGTCATTGCCTATTTCTATTTTTCCTTTGGAGTGTGACCACAAATCACCTTTCTCTAAAGAGAAAACATTTCATAAGCTACTAAAGAGAAACATGGGCTGAATGTGTTTTGCTCAAATCAAGCTCATTTTCATTTGTGCAAACATTTAACTCTTCTCATCTGTTGAACATCACTTCTTTAACCTTCATAGACAGCATGCATGGCTTTTAAAAACAGGAAGTTGGAACTAACCTGTCTAGTTTTTCCACATTCAATGCTAACTATGTGACTTTAGAGTAGTGGCTCATTTAATTTATAAAGTTGTGAAAGGTGATATTCATTTCATCCTGATATATAAAGATTTAATGACTTGCTAGTAAGACTTTCAAATCTAACAACACAATTTAAAAAAACAAAACTACCTAGCTAAATTTGAATTTCATATAAACAATAATTTTTGTATAGGTAATATTTATATTAAAGTATGAGGCAGAGTCAAATTAATAACATCTATTTTCTGTTTATCAGAAATTCAAATTTAATTGGACTTTCTGTATTTTAACTGGCAACCCTATGCAATAGATGTATATCCTTGCAAAAGCAATTGCTTTACTTAATATTATATAGTATTTTCTCATGATCAGTGTAATACCTTCATGTAGTATAAGTGGTTCATTGAGTCACTCCACTCTAGATCAGTCCAATATAATTATTGTTACATGCATTTGCTTTAAAAAGGTCTGTGAGTGACACAGTTGGAAGTACAAGCATTTAAAAAACTATTTCCAGATTCCCTGAGTTTCTTAGAAAAATAATTTTATGAAAAGATAAACATTGGCTATAAAAGACCCTACATAATTGCTTACTGTTGGTGTTGATGATGATGTTAATGAGCACTCTAGTACTATTAAAACTCTTCTGAACAATTGTACTATTGAAGCAATAAAGAAGGAAATTTATTTAAGATGGGGAAAAAACTCTAAGGGGTAGCCTACTCAGTTTTCCACCCAGATATCATTCCTGTGTACTTTCTTGTCTAATGTTAACTCTTTATGAGAAAAATGACAACTGAAATTCCCTTCTCCTTTCCAACTCATCTTACTTTTTTATTTTTCCCTTTATTTTGAGACTCTGAAGTTTTTGTTTCAGTCCAGCCATCCTAAACCTACTATGTGTCAGATATTAAAAGTTTAAGTATTAGCTAATTCAAAATGAAAGTGTTGTTTGTCCAGGATTTATAATTTCATAAAGAATTTTCACATACAAAAAGCATTCCATGGACAAAAATAAAAGTTGGTATTATTGAAAAGAAAGTAGACCAAATGACATGCTTGTATAATTTTTACATCACCCAGCATAAGGAATGGTGTAAAAGTCCAGGCTATCACTAAACACTTTCTTAAAACAAATCACAAAACGCTCCTGTGTCAAGTAAAATGTTTTTCCTTTTAAAATACCTTTAAATAATAGTTCGTTTTGATTTTGTTTTTATAGCTATAATCTCTTCCATTTTATCTTTGTCTTAAAGAAGAGATGATGGTATTATTTCAAATTTATTCCCGTATAAGTGTCATACTATTTATTACACAAATAGACCCAAGACTTACACTGAGCTCAGGAGAGCTCAATTCAAGGCCTAAGTGGACTATTGATACTTGCTGATGTAACAGAAGAAGAAATAAATAGGAAAATCACTTGCTAAAGGACAAAAGTTTACATGTCATGTCCAGGAAACCGAAAATAGTAGATATATCTCATAGCTTCCATGGGTAGGTTTCAGTGTATATGATTAGTATTTATTGAGTGCTTACTACTCACAGAACTTTGAGCTAGGACTGGGGAACATGAAAACCACAGACCCTTGATTACGTACAAGATAGTGAAGGAAAGATAAGTTCACCAAAACTATGAGACAATCCAACTGCCCTTAAATTGTGCTTTGGGGAGATAAAGATCACATTTAAAGTAGTTCCCACTACAATGAAAAATTTATACTGAAAAAATAATTGATACTTAATCTCTTTTACCAGACAAATGATCTTAATGCAGGTTTCACTGGAGACAATAAGTGACAGTCATTGGTTTAGTTATGGAGCCTGTGCAGTGACAGCACACAGTGGGTGTTCAATTAACATGTGCTAAATTTCTAAAAGAATTCATGAATCATGAGACAGTAATAGACCTCACTTGGCTATTATCATAGCAGGGAGAACATGTAATTCATTTTTGCCTGACACTAACAAAGTATCCTTTTGCTTTCCTGAGCAGCCACTGAAATGTGTAAAACTGCTCCAGATGATTTTTTTAGTGTTCTCTCAACCTGTTCTTCTGTATTTATAAGTGTGCAGTAATTTATGTTTCAAAAAGGGAATTTTTTATTATTTATAACTTGTAACCCTTGCTTTTTTATGTTGGTACAGTTTTCTAAAGGGTGAAATGGCACAGACAACCACAAGTTTTTACTGTTGTTAATAATTTATTGATTTCTTAGAGAATGGTGAGCCTAATGAACAAAGCTTGCTTGTGTTAACTTATTAAATCATTGCAACTCCTAGCAATTACTTACACTATTAGGGTTGTATAAATAAGAATCTGAGGGTTAGATTTAGAAAGGTTGAATAGAAAGCAACAATTTGAGATTTGGTCTCAAGCTACCTAACTCCAATAGAAAACAAGTTTTAATTACTTTGCATTGCCATTTAGAAAACTCACTACTCAATTTAAAATATTTATATGTTCTGGGTCCCTAGACCATATTAAAGTGTACTAATCTCATTTGGAATTGGTACTTAATGTTCTAATGTTTTCTCTTTCATGCCCTGGACAATTTTAAATTCTAAGATTTATAGCACTTGCATGATCATATTTTAAACAACTATTTTAGCTTTGATTTATTCCCTGACCCTTTCTGGGTCAGAAATTGACCCTAAGTTAAGAAAAGAAAATAAACAGTAGTTGGGGAAGATGTCAGAGCCCTCATAATCTACAAGGTTTGTTCTCCTGGACAGAGGAGATCACTGAAGCCTAAAAAAATACTGATTCCTGGCAGATCTGACAGTCATTTGGATCTCTGTCTATGTCATTAGTTCATTGGTGACAAGAGGTTCTCTGGCTGGATGAAAACAGATGTCAGTCGCCCAAGTGGTGTTGCTCACAGATAAGGTGAAAGCATTTCAGACTGCAAAATGCAGCTTGCTGAGGGCGAAAGAACCTGCCAAACACGGACTTTTTAAAAGCAATTATTCATTGGTTCAGTCCTGGTTCTTGGCGTTCCCTCCTCCTAACCTCCCACACATGGCCTCATACTGACATGTTTTACGTTTCCAATACTTGAACCCTTGGTTTCTCCTATTGATCCTATTCACCTTTCAAAGATCAGCTTGGGTCTGACTCTTTCTGAGCTCACAATTGCTTTTCTGAATGTCAGCAGTTTCTCTAACTTATGAGGCAAGTGAAATATTTCCAGTCCAAGATATAGATAAGGTCTGATCTTCAAGATGGTCCTTCATGAATGAATTATTCCATTTTACTTTTTTAAAGGTCCAGGGGAAACTAATGCATTGGCAACCTTCCCCTTCTTCCTGCCATGTTCTGGTTTTTCTTTTGTCAGCTACTCAAAACTGATTCTTATTCTGGATCTTATCCAGGCTCTCCTAGGAAGATGTTTACGAATGCAGCTGAAGCAGCTGTGGAAAGAAGAATCTAGTCAAGGCTTATGTTCATTTCTCTAGATCAAAATGAGTTAGCGCAGTGGTTCTCAGACTTGAAAGTGCAATAGGCCCACCTACTGAAGTTTCTGGTTCATAAAATCTGGCATGAAAGCTTGTATATTTAAAAGTTTCCTAGAAGCTGTTAATCTCTGGGTCGCACTTTTGAGAAACTCTGATTTATAGTCATGTATTTGATGGTCTCATTTTTCTATTTACTAAGCAGATGACAGAAATTTAATCCAAACTGGCTTAAGCAAAAAAAAAAAAAAAAAAAGAAAAAGAAAAGCAATAACAATAATAATATCAATGCTATGGATCACATAGAAGAAATTTTAGCATTCCTACGGGCATATCTGGATCTAGAACCTCAGAATATGTTTCAGTAGTTTTTATCTCTGATTTTTCTCCATCAGTTTCCTTCTGAGGCCTATTGAGAGGGACAAACTGTTCACCAGCAGCTCTGGGATTATATTGTACTTAATTCTTCATTATATTGTTTTCTTTTTTTTTTAACATAGAAAATATCTCTTTCTCAATATCTCTCCAAATCCTGAAGATAACTTTTGTTCTGCAAACTTAGGGTGTAAGTTTATTCTTAAATCAAATCTAGAAGCTTATAGGATGAAATGGTTACCCAGAGGGTTTTTTTTTTTTTTTTTTTTTTTTTTTTTAACATGACCTTGGAGTCCAAGAGAAAACCAGAGGCTGTGGTCAGAAGAAGGAATTAATGTTTTGGATTGGGGCAAAAGAAAACTAAAGATGCAAATTTCATCTCTGAAGAAAAGGAGAGAATAGGCTGCCTATAAAACCCAGCAGGATCCTGAGCACATTTAACTATTTAGCATATATTTGCTAATAGGGTAAATGAAATAAACTGAGTTAACATTTAACTAGAATTAAAAATCCCTGTTTCTGGACCTTGTCCTTGATAGAAATCAGATTTGGAAACTGTGGGTTAAATTTAAATATCAGGGCTGGGGATGTGGCTCAAGCGGTAGCGTGCTTGCCTGGCATGGGTGCGGCCCGGGTTCGATCCTCAGCACCACATACCAACAAAGATGTTGTGTCCGCCGAGAACTAGAAAATAAATATTAAAAAATTTCCCTCTCTATCTCTCCCTCTCTCTCTCTCTCACTCTCTCTTTAAAAAAAAATTAAATATCAACCAAATTATAATATTAATATTTTCTTCTTTAATTTAAAACTCTAAGTGGTTATTTTCTTATATATGTGTCTCATATATATATATATACACATAGAGAGAAATATAGTCATATATTATGTCTGTGTATATACATTTGTGTGTGTCCATATGTGTGTATATATATAAATAAAAAGTCTTAATTAAACTTAATAAAAATCTCATTCTGAAAAAAAATGTAAAATCATTCAGTTGGTATAATCTATGCTATGTGTTTGACCATGGCAAAGAGAAAGCATAAACTCCTAAGTAAGGATTAGCTTGATTCCAGTTTTTTTAGCCATTTTCACTGCTGGCTCTAATCTGGAAATTTAGATGAAGGAAGGAAAGGAAAGGAAATAATTGAAAACCCAACACTGTACTTTACACCTTTAGTATGTATACTTTTGAAAACATACTCAATACCTGAAGGATCCTTGCTTGTTGATGCTGTTAGTCTGAGATTTCTGAAAACCTGCTGCTGAATTTCCACTGCAGCTGGGTAATGGAGCAAAAGGTAGAGCACAACGGGCTTTATAAAATGTCATGCCCAAGAATGCAAAACTGCCATCCTGGAGATAGCATTCTGATAACATTTCCACCCTGCCTCGCTCAGGGCTCAGAGATGGTGTCTAGATTTTATTTATTTTTATTTATTTATTAATTTCTCTACTAAGGCTAATTGTGTGCTTAGAGCAAGACTGGTGACAGGTGGGGACAGAAAGATGCTGAGCGTTAAAGGTGCACTAAAATATTTGTTAGGTGCCCTTTTCCTATCACTGAGAAAAATAAGAGTAGAAACACTGGCTTCACCAAGGGAATCAGATAAAGGGGCAGGGAGAAAAGGCTGCCAACAGCACACTGACCAGCTTTTTTCCTCTAAAACGATCCAGACAACAATAACAACAACAACAACAAAAATAAAACTAAAAAGGTAACCTCAAAACAGCACTCTTCAAGGTAAGTGTTATCATAAGGAGGTGCAGATTCTTCAGTTTGTTTATTGGTGGCAGTTTGTGATCTCTATCATCAAGAGGAGCAAAGAGCTTTTGAACATACAAAAGAGAAGTAAATTTACCCTTTTGGAGCATCTCCCTCCCAGTTTACCATTTCTGTTGTAATTGAGGTAGTTAGCCAGAGATAAGAAGAGAAAATGTCTTGTGATCAAGTCTAGAATCAAACCTAGGATTTGATTTTTTTAAACATAAGAATGTGCTGAAAATGGTAATAGACAACAAGTAGAAATACGAACAAACAAAAAACCCAGTGATAATTAAAAAAAAAAAAAAAATCTCCCTCTTTTGTTCAAATCCCTCTATGTTAGATGGCTGTAGTTCAGGACCTACAGTTGTACAGTGAGTGGTAATTCTGCTTGTTTCTGGTAGGGACACTCCAACAGGCCCCTCCTATTCTCCATGGAACAGCCCTCTACTATGAAGCGCCTTGAAGTATTTTTCTCTCTTTAAAATCACTGAGATTGGCCTTTATCAGAATCCATTTGCCTTATTCTTATTTTGCAATTACTATGTTGCTAAAGTCTCAGAATCTCCCAAACCCAAGCAGTCATGAATGAACTTATTGTACAAATCCAAGTGCAGCAGTTTCTTTCTTCTAGTTCTACACTGGCCTCATTGTTGCTGTCCAAAATGGCAGCTGTCTGGTGCAGGCGAGCAAGAGAAAAATGTGACAGCCTTTTTTTCTGAAAATGAAATTGAAACTACCTTCATTTTCAGGATGAGATAAATATATACACACATTTTACTTCTTCCTCTTCTTTTTTATGATTTTTACACCAGGGAAAAAGAAAGGCTGGTCTCTTGTTCCTGGAAGAGGCTCTTTAGTGAACAAGATCATCAGATATGAAAATGCTAAGCATTCAGCATCTCTGTCATCCCACTGCTCATCCTGGTTCTTTGATTAGGATAGCCTAGTGGAAGAGGCTGTTAGCAAGAAGTAAAACTGTCAAACTAAGGAATTACTTTTTTTCTACTCAGAGTTTCTATAATCCCTATACCACATACACTGAGTACAGATTCATGTACATGCACACACATCACAGAAATTTTGACTGACTTTAGCTAATTTTGCCATTGGCTTTCAAATCTTTTCAAGATTTTCTGACACACACACACACACACACACACATATATGAATGTCATATATATATAAATATACATATATATGATATACATATATATGAATATCATATATAGGTTTTACTAGATTTCTCTTCATTTTAACATCTCAAGTAAATAGAAATGAAATATGATTGAATCTTTTCTATGGAAGAGTTTTCTGGCATAACGATAATACTATCATGACACTCAGTATCCTTTATTGAGAATTCAGTGATCAATATATATTATTTGTTTGTATTGAAATGCTTTAGGTTAGAAGTAGGCAAGAACTAACTTTAATAACTGTAGTGTTATTTCAAGACTTGAGTCCCACAAATGGTTGCACAAATGCTTGTTTCGCACCATAGCCATTATATTTGACATTGAGGAGCTGTGCATCTGAGCACATTTTGATTGATAGGCATCCATTTTAAACCAGTAACTATTAGTTAAGTTTGTTTGGCTGACTGGTTTATTTAAATATTTTGAATAAATCCTGTTAGCTAATGTAAAAGAAATAGTCTTGACAGCACTGTTCTCTCTGGTTTTCTTTCACCACAAAGATTCCTTTAAATAGCAAATTATGAAAAGCCCATTGCTCCATGACAGGAAGAGTTAAAGGCAGCTGAGTTCTTTCACATTCTCATAGTCTTGTTTGCAATGGAAATGTCTGTCTCACTTAGCTGACTGAAGGAAAGAAATGTTGGCAGTTGGCACCAAGGCTCAATATTTAATCTCTCTCTCTCTCTCTTACTTCCCATGTTAGGAGTGATAACTCTTGAAGACATTAAAATAATATTTTTAAAAACTTCAATCACTTTAAAAACAATAGAATGCTTGTTCTTTGCTTAAGTTTCATATTATGCATACATAGTAACACATTAATATTTGAAGAAAACACACAAAATGTAATTTTTTCACATGCAATTTTCTTTTTAAATTTTAAGCATTACAAAATAATAAGCAAGATTGTGTATCCAATGTACTAACCACTTGGTACCACCAAGTGTCCCAAATCCTAACTATGAAACATCAATGCAAGATTGCTGCTACTCTGCTTAGGACCCTAGGACAATTTTCTTTCTGTGTCTGTGGAGCTCTCTGCACTTCCTTTGGCTTAAATAATTTCTATACATTTTTCAGCTCCAATGCCTGCAATTCAGAGAATGTTTTTTTTAAGAATTTTCACTCAGTTCATAACCATACATTCATTTATCTATCTTTCCCATAATTTTGTAAACTTGGTAGGTCAGGAAAAGTGTCATGTCTTTTTCTGCTTACCTCCTCATTTCTAGCAATACCACCTAGAAAGCACTTAGTAAGTATATGTTGAATGGACACATGAGTGTCATCAAAAAGAATTTTCACACATATCACAGTTTGTTCCAAAAGAAGAGTATGTATATGTTAAATTTATATAAACTTTTCCACATTCTTTTAAATAACATTTTCTTTATTGAAGTAGTTTACGTCACATCCTCTGGATGCAGATGACATATTCAGTTAATGTCTGATGGTTCCTTGAAATTGTTCCATACATTGACTCATCTCTTGAGGGGCAAACACTGAAGAAGTTGGTTTGAAGGTTGCTTTTAAATAAATACCTAGTATAATGTTATTTTCATGCATTTTGACATGTTAAAGAGAAACTAAGAATTAAATTTAACTTAGGCATTCAGAAAATGGACTTATAGGTGATCAAAACTTTCCATGATCATATCCTATTTTAATATTTTCTATTAATAATAATATGTATTCTATTATATATAATAGAATACATATTATTGTACAAAATATTGTATGTACATATATATAAAACATACATATGTACATACAATATTTTGTATTTTTATGTACTGTATACACAATGATGGTGATCTCTATTTTGTGAGAATTCATAAGAAGCAATAAAGTGAATGGTTCAACTAGCAGTTTGCCTTAAGGGAAAAAAAATGTGGGATTGAAACCCAGAGGTCTGAGACCAAAAGACCAAAGACTTTTTTTCACACCACTCTGTGTGTGTGTGTGTGTGTGTGTGTGTGTGTGTGTGTGTGAGAGAGAGAGAGAGAGAGAGAGAGAGAGAGAGAGAGAATTCTTCTAAGATATGGTCAATATAAACATATTAAAAAGAATTAAATATTTAAATCATTCACTCTGTGGTATAATTGCTACCTTAAAATTATAATAAGTACAGTCCATCATATAAATTAAACATGAAAAATTAGACATGTTCATGCTATAGCCATACAAAGTTGAAGGATGTTAAAAGTTTGATCTATGCTTAAGAAAAATAATTAAACTAAGTCACTAGTTTTATATTTTACTTTGATTACTGTGGAGTTTTAAAATAAGATTTAATGAAAATTGATGCTATTTTATTGAGTTCTTTATTTTTCTATTGTGATTTTTTTTAGGGGGTGTGCCAGGGAGTAAACTCAGGACTCTGAGGCACTTGGCTTCCTAGGCACATCCCCAGCCCTATTTTCAATTTTATTTAGAGATAGGGTGTCACTAAGTTGCTTAGTGCCCACTTTTGCTGAGGCTGCCTTTGAACTCATGATTCTCCTGTCTCAGCCTCCCAAACTGCTAGGATTACAGGTGTGCACCACCATGCCAGTTTTCCATTTTAATTTTAATAAATATCTTTATCCAACAATAAGTGCTTGTAGAAAATCATAGCTTAGATACATGGAATTCAGATCTAAGACAAAAGGACTTACTGTAATTAGAACTTAATCATCAGTAATGGCTTGGTTCAAGAAAGGAACGTCACTAGACATGTAAACTGGAGATGGGAGGATGAAACATAGTCTAAATTTTAGTTTCCTATAGAAATTTCCAAGGAAATGAACACATTTGAAATCTTCTGACTGTTACAAGAAAATAAATCTACAGGGAAAATGTCAGTGAATGCCATCACTGCTTTGGGAAATTCTGGAAACCAAACCAAACCATAAATATTTGACCTGGCCAGAAACAGGTTGCTAAGACACTGATGTGGGTTGTTTTGGATTTTGGATGCAATCATTCTAATGATAATTGAAATATCAAATACCTCCAAACAGAATAGTAAACCAGAGGTCCATTACCCTGATATTTTCTCCTTTATATTAGCAAATAATTTAATCATCATAAATGATTTAGGAATTTTCTTTTTTCAGTGTTTATTTCTCCAAAATAGGGATATTACTGAAGCTGAATGTTTTCACTTTCACTTTGTTTTCACTTTCCGACAGGTATTATTAACCCGTGATTCTATGCATGAGAAAAATCTTTAGTACAGTTCATTTGTGCGTTCATGTTAATGTGACTTCTCACTCATTAACACCTTGTTAAGTTACTCATGATAAACTCTTTAAATTCTTCTAATAGGCGTAATGCTAATTATGTATCACTTCACTTCCCCCTTTACACTGATCTTTGGAAGCTTGAGAAATAAGTACATATCTTTATGAATAGTCTTACTATTTAACATTTAAAGTCAAGTTAAAAATTCACTATCAGAAATTTTTAAAGTTAAAATGCTTCCTGGAGTAAATGGTCAGATTGCAAACGTTGTATAGCTTTCTTATTGGCTAATAAGTATATGCTAAGTATTACTTTAACATAACAAATGCTAATATCTTATTGTCATTTGTTTTCAGGATTTAAAAAGCTATACATATTTTTTTTTCTACTTTCTCTTAAAGTCTCTCTCTAGCAAGGGTCCATAAACTCTCACCCTGCCCTGGTGGGGTTTCAGGGGCTAGGGTCATGGAATATACAGGTGCCCTTCATAGCATACTACCTGTCCTCATAGATGGCCCAATGCCTATGCGTCTGACTCCTCGTCAGATATTCCTCTATAGGGAAATTGTTTACACTGGCAAATGTCCTATTGACTCTTGTCTCCCCTATGTCCAGTATATTCCCACCACCAAAAGGGCCACCCTTAAGAAAGGCCTAAAACAAGAGCTACATCATTTTTTTCCACAATTAATTGGTAGTTCCAAAATTACATAAGAAGAAGTTAGGTTGGGGTTGTCTGTCAGAAAAGACACTGAGGGAGCCTGGTAAGACACATGATATAATTCATGCAGTGTGTTACTTACATCCAGAAAGAGGGGGCAGCACACATTACAAGGGAAATAGGCAGTCATCAGGAATACATATACTCAGCCAGAGCCTGTGGCTGGGAGCAAGAGTGTGAGCAAGGAGCATGAGGGCTAAGCCTTTATTGGGATCCAGGATTTACCAAAGTAGGTTTCTCTTGGAAAGTTCTAAGTGTCAGATTTATGGCAAGCAGGAGTTAATTTAATGGAAGCTCATGAGAGATGTGAGGGGAAGTACAGTGAGTCAAGTAGATTGTATCTGACTGCCTCATAGGTAAGGTGATTACCAGGAGGCATTTGCATATGAACCACATTTAAGAACTAGAGGAGGCTAACAGCTAGAAAGGTTGACTAATCTTTGCTTCTAGTATAATGAACTTATCTTGAAATAGATGATAACATAACTATATTATAATAATTAATTATGTGCTCCTAATCTTTGATAACTTGTTTAGTCCATTTTCTGTTACCACAGTGAAATACATGAGTCTCAGTTCAGTTACGAAGAAAAGAGGCCTTTTTAGCTCACAATTCTAGAAATTCAAGGGCATGGTTCTTCAGTTCTCATGAAGCTATCATGGAAGATGGCATCACAATGGCAGGAGTATGTACAAGAGGGAGAAGTCATATTGCAAGACAGGAATCCAAAGACATATTGGGAACTACCTGAGATACAACAGGAGCTACATCAATTTCCTACCCAATTAATTGGTAGTAACAAAATGACTGAAGGCTTTCCCACTGGACCCCATCTCTTAAAGATTCCACCACTGCCTCACTGAGTACCAAGCCTCCAACGCATGCATGAAACACGGGGATACAAAGACATCAAATGATATTAGTATCTACTGGTAGTATTTTAAGTAGGTCCATGATGAAGTTTCTCCATGAGTTTTCTAGCAGGTCTCAGCCTACATCTAATCAGCCTGAACTAGAAAGCACTGTTTATAAACGGTGCCCTTCCCAGAAAGTCTCAGTATAGAATGTGATTTTATTGACCTGTTTAACAACAAGGAAACTATCTTAGTCAGCTTTTTCATTGCTGTGACCCAAATACTTGATGAGAACAATTAGAGAAGGAAAAGTTTATTTGGGGGCCAATGGTTTCAGAGGTCTCAGTCCATATCCAGTTGGCTCCATTCCTTAGGGCTTGAGATGAAGCAGGACATTGCACAGGAGTGTGGTAGAGGACAGCAGCTCAAGGCATCAAGCCAGGAAGCAGAGAGAGACTAAGCTCAGCTCACAAAATATGTACCCCAAAGTCATGCCCCAATGACCCATCTCCTCCAGCCACGTCCTACTTGCCTTCAGTGACCACTCAGTTAATTCCATAGGAGACTAATTCACTGATTGGGTTAAGGCTTTTATAATCCAATCATTTCACCTCTAAGCCTTCTTGCATGAGTTTTGGGGGGACACCTAATATCTAAACCACAACAGAGATTCTATGTTTCTCTTTATCTATTTTTCAAAAATCAAATTATGGTCTTGATTTAATTTTGAGGGCATGATGCCTATTCTCTTAAATTGTCTCTTTGCATAGCTTGTCATGTGTCATGATTCACAGATAATAAAAAGACTCAAAGCTTATTTTAAACAACAAAGAGAAAAGCAATTACTCAAAACCAGCAGAATATTACCCTGATTAGATAAATCATTTGAAAGTCAGTACATTTTGGATTCTATTTTTAAAATGAAATAAAATATATAAGAAATTATGCAAGTCAATGCTCATCATTTTGCCTACTTATAAACTTGATTTCAACTTTTATCTCCAACAGGCATCCATTTAGAAAAAAAATAAAGTAAAATAACTTAAAATTAAGGAATTAATTTCTAGAAAAGCCCAACTGATGGTTATTAAGTCACAACTTAAAAGAAATATGAAAAATGTTATAAATTATAATAAAATTAAAGCTATTACAATTCTACTTTTTCTGAGTAAGGCTTACATGACTTTTTAAATTCATATGATGAGTCATAGATATCCAGAGATATTATTAAATTATTGTTCTTTCTAAAGAAAACACATTTATCAAGGCCACCATGAATACCAGATCCTGTGCTAGCTGTGAAAACTAATGATGGAAGCAGATACATTGTAGGAAAGATACAGGAAATAAAATTTCTGTCTTAACTGAAATGGATTATTTATTTAGTTTTGGGAAAGTCCTCCTCTTTAATGCAAAAATTTATTGATCAAATGATCTAATTTTGTTTTTTATTTATTTTTTCTTGTCCGAGAATACATACAGAGATGCAATAAAAGGTTGACCAAAGGCCTGAATGTAAAAATACATATCAAATCCAATCATGTCTATCACTGGACTGTCATTGGTCAATTATTCAAAAACGTTTTAACTGAGGATATACTATGCATAAGCCATACTTTGTGATCTTGCGCAAGTAGCTATACTTTTATTAATTTGTTTCTCAGATTATTATCAAGCATTTTTTTCAAAGCTAATGGCTATGTCACTGTAATAAATCGAGGATTTAGGGGTTCAAATGAAATAATGTTTTCTTTTTACATAATAGTTTATAGCAGACAAACAGACCTGCCCAGCTCTAGTTATTTAGGAGTTACTTAGGAACCCAGACATGAAGTTGGCCCTCTCATCTTCAATACATTATCAGAGGACATTCTGGTCATCACCTTTCTCTAGCACTGAGAAGGAAAGGGAAAGCATATCCAGGGAAAATCCTATCTAGAAGATGCCTGGAAAGTAATATATGTACATGACATGTCTACTCACAGTGTGGGAACATAGCAGCATAATCACACTGGGCTCAAAGCAGGGTTGAAAATGTAGATGTCCATGTGCCTGAGGTGAAGGTGAGGACAGATGTGAGGATAATCAGCAATCTTCCATATTAGCATAATGGTACTTACCTTCCTTCAACTGTGGTATGAAGTAAGATGCTACATCCAAAAGCACTTAATGCAGCTCTTAGATGTGGTAAGGGCTCAATAAATAGTATTTATTTTATCCATTATCATCATCATTATTAAAGTATACAGAGGGGCTAGGGTATTAACCAAATAAAGTCTTCATTTCATATGTAATAAATATACTACTTCAGAGTAAAGAGCTGGGCAGGTCTGTTTGTCTGCTATAAACTATTATGTAAAAAGAAAACATTATTTCATTTGAACCCCTAAATCCTTGGATTTATTACAGTGACATAGCCATAGCCAAAACTTAGGAATAAGGTATCCTTGGCTTTTCCTCTGTTTGTGATTATTGCTTCACCTAAACATTCAGTTAACCAAAATGCTTAAGTGTGCCAAATTGGATGGAAATTCCTTTAAATGCTTTTGATTACTAGGAAAACTTGCCTCCTAAGAAAATGTATTTGTAGTGTTCACAGGAAAATGACCCTGTTGAAACACTAGTTGAAATTCAACTGGAAAATATAAAATTACTTCTCTATTATAGGGCCACAAATAAAAATATAAATAGAGTTGAAGTTGTTCTCTTGGCTAAAAAGCCTTCTTTTACTTGACGGAATATTCATATCGGACTCGCCACATATATTCTTAGGCTACAGTAGAGGTTCTGCAAATAGTTTATTCCCTGAGCGAGCACATGGAGTTTAGGAATAGCAAGTTAGCTAAGTAAAAGCCATAACATAACACTGGCAAAGCCAATTCAACGTTTAAATTTAAAATATTCCACAAACACAACATATTTTATGATAAAGCACAGCTTAGAAACATGTCTTCTGCATCCTCAACTATCCTGACAGATATTTGAATTTTAAATTTTAAAATAGAGCAATGGTTAAGTGAAATTCTCCTTAAAAAATTGATGTGGGCAGCTGCTACTAATTTCAAACATAAATCTAAGAAAATATACTTTGCATTGTGATTAACTGAAAACCTTCTCCAGTTTGGATGTTTTCTATGAGGAAGATGGATTACAAGAGATAAGCCAGGTGTTTATGGTCATAAAATTGTGAAATTTCTGTTTTGATTGAAGACAAAAGATTGTATCCTTAATTAGTCAGCCACAAAGTACATATTAGAGAAATATAAATTATAATTAAGTCAGTGAGAAAAGATGTTATATATTTTTGTACCTGCACCATATATTTTAATTCTTTTCTCAGTCCAACCCCTTGAGGGAAATACAGCTCTGTGCTGTGTAAGAAACTTGTATTAAGAAAACAGGAGTGAAGTTCTAGTTCCTCTGACCTTGCCACTTTAAGAAAGATCATTTAACTCATTAATTGAGAGTACCACTCTGATCTCTATTCTCCCTATCAAACAAAAAAAGAAAAGATCTTACTGTCCTGGAGCATGTGTGTGTGTGTGTGTGTGTGTGTGTATTTGGATAGAGAAGGTGAATTGCAAGAAAGATAGGGTAATATAAACACAAATAAATGTATACAGTAATATGAAATGGTGAGAGCACTAAGAAAAGATAAGTCAGGGTGATCAGAAATCCAGCAACTGAGAAGGCAACATGATGGAAATGTTATTTTAGGTATGATGGTTCTACAAGGCCTCTCTTAGAATGTTACTTTTGAGCAGAGAGAGCCCTGTATTCAGTGAGCTGAATCATTTGTGCATTAGGGATAAGAGTGCAGGAATATGGGACTGGGAATGCAGCTCAATGGCAGAGTGATTGCCTGAAAGAAAGAGTCCTGGCAGATGGATCTCATGAATACAGAAAGGATTTTAGTTTTTATTTGAAGCTTATTTTCCTCATTCATAAAATGGTAAGTATGTCTGATCTGTCCAACACACATGCCGGTAAAAGGAGAAGGTATGTAGTAATATTCATAAGCAGAAAATGCTGTAGAAGTTAAGGACCTATAGATTTGAAAGAATATTTTTTTTTCTGTTTTGGTGAGGTTTCAACCAGAAATTATGAATGTTCAAAAACAAATTCTTTGAGAGACCATATTTTATATAAAAAAGTTTTAGCAATAAGGATGCATGTAGTTATTAAATCATTTATATGTATATGGATACATACATAAATATATAAAGATACATGTATGTATTCATCTTCAAATATCAAGTGCGCAGTTTGTGTGTGTGTGTGTGTGTGTCTGTGTGTCACTGAATTGGTATGCTAGTATTCTGTGTCTAATCAAGTGGTTTTCTCACAGAAATTTATCCTCTTTTTTATGGCTAATATTTTATACTTAGAAGTTAAGAGAAACAAAACAATGTTTTGTTTTTTTCTGAATTGTCATTTATTATTCCCTAATCATTCTTGGATTTATCTTTCTTTTTTAACCAACATTTCTGAATTATAGAAGAAAACAGGACAAATCATTTCATGAAGCCAATCCTAATTTACAACACTTATTATTCCATGAGGTCCTTCTGATTCTAATACAGTGCAATTTCTGGGTCCTTATCCTAATACTGAGTATACCTTAAATTTTGCATATTTGTGGTTAATTTGCCTATAGGAATCAACGTAAAGAATGAGCATAATATTCTTGAAGGAGTTGATTCTGTAACGATGTACATTTGTGTTTTTTATAATACAAATTTCCTTTATTCTCTATTTCTCAGTTCTCTTACCCCTATGACTCAATGGATTTTCTCTTGAATTAACTGTCCACTTGTTTAAATTCTCTAAGGGTGTTTTGTCACTTTCAATACCTCTTCCAAAGATCAATTTGGAAGAAAATCTCCACTATTAATAGACATTGACTAATTCAGCCTTTATTAAAAGAAGATTTTAAAATGTTGTAACCTTAAATACTAAAATAACATTATTTATAATTATCACTCGCAGAAGATTTTATGTAAGCACATACCTGTTTTTAGCATTGCTAGCAAAATGTTAGAAAGTCTTGTTTACCAGGCAGTCTTGTTAGCTCAACTACATGACAATGGCATAAACACAATATCTGTCCTTCCAGCCTTCAGTTTCAAAGGAATCAATGTTCTTGCTGAACTTCTGTTCATTATTTTGCTTTAAGTGAAACTTCATTATAATATTTTTCTTAACCAACCTCAAATTGTTCTATCTCAAGTGTCCTTCAAATGCAAAAAACAAAAAACAAAAAACAAAACTATTTCTTTCTTGAGACTTAAAAAAAATTCTTTTTCTACTCTTTTCATTTTTATCTAGTCCCCTAAATTTAAATGCAGACACACAAACTAACCAAGATAATTCAAACAACTCCTCTTTTTTAATGTGAAAACTGTGAATGCCCTCTATAGCTCTAACAAGTAGCAACCCCATAACTTGTCATGAAATACATTTTTGTGCCATTGACTTAGGTAAATTAGAATATCTGGGAAATGTTGGTTACATTTTATGTTTTTCTAATTGTCAGAGATGGTACTTTATATTAGAATAAATTATCTTTCCAAAGCTCCATTCATTATGATAAATACAATTTAAGGGAGGAAATGTCCAATCATTGTAATATCAACTAAGATATATTTCCCCTTTAATAATATCCAAAGCCCACTTAGGCTTTAAAAAATAATGAATATTGTTCAATTATCTCTTAATTGTTGAAAATAAAAAAGAATACTCCTATTAATTACTGATGCTTTTCAAAAAGCATTTAACTATCTTTTACTTAAAAAAATATTTGTGACAGGCTGATTGTCTTTTTGTATTGACTAGACTAAAAAGCAACTATTGTGGAGTATGAAGAGCCCCAGGTAAATCTGGGCTATAAAGACCTTAGTGTGTCACCTCTGAGCTGCATGAATTAGAAGACATTTTGAAACTATTCTGAGCATCAATTTTTCTTTTTTTTATGTTAGGAAGAATGAAAACTAACTTGTGTTGAATAAATTAAGCAAGTTCTGGAATAATGCCAAGCACACTGAACCTTATATAGTAGGTACTGGGATAAGTGGATAATCTTTAAAAAAAAAAAAAGGTACAGCAAGCATTTCAAAATAATTTAATCCAAAAATACTCACCCAAGATCCATAGTTTCTAATGCAGTTTAATAAATGCCAGAAGAATCTACGCCTATAATTTGGAATGCTTAATTTGTACTCTCCGGAAGAGAATTCACTGAAAGTTTTACTGCATGAATGGATAGGAAAAATACAAATCTCATATTTTATTTTAATGGAAAAGAAGTCATATTAGATATTCTCTCCTTACATAGATATGAATAATTTTGTGTTTGGATAATTTTGTTATTGGAAAATATCTATATCATTTTTTAAAACCCTGGACTGTAAAGTCATTACATAGAATTTGTAGTAATTGTTTAACATAAATTGATCTCTGACTTTAATAACAAAATCTTTATGTAAAATAGACAACACCAGCTGCACAAGTCTGTGTTAGCCATTGTTGTCTGCCTGTATCATAGTAAACTATTTCTATAAATCTGTTTTAAAGTTTAAAAATCTTCTAAAGTTCTATCTTATTTTTAAAATAAACTTTCAAGCAGCTACTATGAAATTTCTGTATGGATACTGGACTATATTCTTCAAGAGTAATAACATAATTTCATTAGCTGTCATCTATCTGGTGTATGTCCAACCACTACATTATGAGTCAAGCATCTCCTGTAACTTTAATAAGCTAGCATTTCTTTAGCAACATCTATAGTCATCCCTCGTCACTAGAAAACTCAAAGGAAGAAAAAGGAAGGAGCATTTTATTTCAAGGGATTTGGAATTGTCATTTAGATTTCATATGTTCCAAAGACAATTACAACTATATACAACATAAAAAGTTATGCTAAATTTTAAAGCTAGCCCCATTTTTCTCATAAGTTCCCTTTTAATATTATAAGAAAACATAATAAGTAAAGATCTCAAAGAATATTGTGAGAAGAAATTTTATTTTTCTCAGCTAAATATAGTCTATCAAAATGAGGGTATAGTGAGGAGAATATTTGTATTATTACCTATTGATGTACAGAGGTTGAATAAATATATGACCTTTTAAAAATTGGCTGCCTAGTCTAAAAAATCTGTAAACACAGCCTATATATGCCTTGTCATTATCTCTCACCATAATTTGACTGTGGAGCCAAGAATAATAACCAGTAGTCATCTTCATCTAGAGATTAATAGCCATTAGAGATGTAAATATGGTGGAGTGTTACATGGCACACATTGAAGGCACTTTAATTGCGTAGGTAATTAACACTTCCGTTGTTCTTCTCATTATCATTTTGTTCCACTTGAAGTACTTGTTAGCAACCTGCTCTGTAGAAGGAACAGATAGCATGTCATTACAACAGTTGACACAGGCAGCCTTCAAGTATGTGACACTAATTAAGTTAAATTTCAAATTACAAATAGACTTTTTATAACTAATGATGAATGACCATCTTCATGAAACATTTGCTTCTTTGTTCAAGAGTTGCAAGTCCTGATTTTAATACATTGTATTAAATCACAAAGAAATCCATTAACAAAGCTCTTATATCTGGTTTTCCAAATGGAAAGAATTTTAACATTTTGTGGCTTTTCTGCCAACTAAGAAAATTTTCATCTCTCATTTATCTAATGACAAATAGGGATTTCTGTCTTTAGCATAGGAATGCCACCCTCTCATGCAGCCAGTTGTTGATGCTGTCTTTCCCAAGCAAAGCAGTGTTCCAGAAGTCTATAAATCAGTATTCTCTACTGAGGACAGTGGTTGGTACATAGAGTGCTCAATAAGTGCTGTCAATACTATGTTATACACTAAGGCTGATGGGCTGCCAATCCAAGGTTCCCGAGAGTACTCCACTTCCATATGACTAGAGCATTCAGAGAATCCATGATTTCTATTATGAGTTAACCCACTGAACACTCTTGAGATGACTCTTCGAAACAGAATGTGTTGCTAATATTTAAAAAGAAATCCAAACTATACTATTTCTATCTTCTGATTAGGACATTTTCTCAATATAGAAAGGGTTTTTCCAGTTTCATAATGGGAAAGCTAAAAAGATAACTAGTTTTGGTTGGTGAGGGAAGAATTATAATATGGTCATATAGTGAGCAGCATCAGTGGCTTACATTATAAAGATAAGAGGCCTACTGCAATATTTTTCTATTAGTAAATTTCAGTTCACAGCTTCATATAAATGTTTCACAGGTATGGTATCAACTTTGTATTATATGGTTTTCATACATACTATAGTAGACAAGTATACTCACTACTATAGCAATGTATTGCTGTATGTCAGAGGTATATTTGAGTTAAGCAGGTCTTAAAATACTTTAGTCCCTCTGAGAAGAAGTCAGAGGCATCAGGATAAAAAAATTTAAAAAGACTTATCTGGAACATAAAAATATTTGCCTCTCAATACATGCATAGGTTATATGTAGAATGGTTCTAGGGAGAAATATGAGTGCTTAAGTGAGACAAATGGACACATGATAGCTACTGGAGTCTTGACAAACTCTAAGAGGTATGGCTCTGCTGCATTAGTATAATTGTGATTAGTTGATTTGAATTATTGGGGAGACTCAAACATGGTGATAATAATTCTATCATTCAAAAATGTGTTACTAATTCAGGCAAGCTTAACCTTCAGTCTGATACAGTATTATGTAATAATAATTTCTGCAATGAACCAAGTGTCCTGATCCTATATTGTCTGTTCAATGATTGGACAACAGAGATATTTGGCTAGTGATCATTTGAAAAGTGGCTAATGAGACTGAAAAACTAAATCTTTATTTAATATTACTTAAAATTAAATCTTGTTAGTTTTAATTTAGCCACATGTGGCTAGTAGCTATATAATAGAAAGCACTGGCTTACAGGATCCTTCTGAACTGTTGGAATACAATGCCACATGATCCATGGTGTTCTGGATTTACTGGTGATTGCATCAGCAGATTCTTGCTTCTTGGCTATCCCTTTGGTAGATTCCTTGCTAACCACCTTCCATCTAGTGACAACTGTTTTTTTGCAAACAATGGCTTAGTTACTGACTTAAAGTTTTAATGGGTTTGTCCCTTGATTGGAATTCCCACTTTCAAACTGACAGTGTGAGTTATTTCTATACATAAGTGATTTTACCAATTAATGTGTGGGTCTCATTTTATGTAGTCATTTCTCTTATCCCTTACTTTTAGTAGGATTATAAGCCAGTTATAAATCAATTATATACTGAGTAACGACTTACTGAATTCATTTGTTAATATTTAAAGATCACTTAATATTTTCTATCCCTGTGCTAAACACTAGTGATCCAAAATGATTGAGATGCCATCCCTGCCCTTGAGGAACTTACAGTCTTTAAGTGCTGCAGTACCAATTCATTTTTTTGAAGTAACCTTAATTAATATGAGGCTTCTGGGGAATCAATCTGTAATAAATATGAATTTGCCAAGACCCAGAAGGTATTTATCACACAATTGAATTCTTTTGATCCTACCAGTAACCACGACTATTATTAATTTATTAGATGCTATTTTGAGTTGGCAGAAATCCAGTATCTTAAATTGTCTCCAAGGTGGTTTTTGGAGCTAATAGGTTTATAAAAAAAATAAAATTCTTATTTATTCTGTGTATACATAGAATAAACTATTTAGTGTTAAGACCTGCCTAAATGCTTAAATATGTGGAGTAATGTTTTGCTTATTACTTCTCTTTCCAAAACTTTGTTTCTTATGCCCTTTGACGTGTCTAGTTCTCCAACTTTCCATGTTCCTGGGAGGGAAAAATGCAAATGAAAGAATTCGTTTTTATTATGTTGTTAGGAAGTTTCAGGATGTTATATTTTAGAAGAGGCGGGAGGTAGGGGTTGTACTTTGTAAGTATGGGTGTTGTCTGAGAGAGGGAGTGTTTTTCTGCACTGTGTAAGTAACACCAATAGAAAAATAATTTAATTATGGATAAAGCCTGTATTACACTGTTTGCCTCCAGTAAATTCTATTGACAACTATAGTTGTATATAGTTTTTAGGCATAAGTGAATTATTTTTTTATTTTAGCTATTAATCGCATATCAGAATTTAAGCTGAACTTGGTAATCAATAGATAAATCTGAGATTTCTTATGTTCCCAATGATTGGAAACTGAATATCCAAAGTAGTTAGGAAATTCATTTATCAATTTTCTCCAGGTTTACTTTTACTGACTAGAGGAAACACACACACACACACACACACACACACACACACATTTTTTCTATTATAAATTGTTTATATAAATTTTTTCTCTTTGAGATAAAAGCCATAATTAATTTTGTTCTTTGAGATAAAAGCCACAATTACAATTCTTCTTCATGCATCTGTTATGGTCTGGATAGATGTGTCCCCAAAAAGCTCACATGTGAGACAATGCAAGAAGGTTTGGAGGAGAAATGACTGGGTGATAGCCTTAACTTAGTCAGTGAATCAATCTCTGCCAGAATTAACTGAGTGGTAACTGGAGGCAGGTGGTGTGTTGCTGAAGGAAGTGCCTCATTGTGGGGTGTGGCTCTGGGGTATATATTTTGTATCTGGTGAGTGGAGCCTCTCTCTGGTCACTGATCACCATGTGAGTTGCTTCCCTCTGTCACACTCTCCTGCCATGATGTTCTGCCTTACCTCAATTCCTGAGGAATGGAGACTGCTGTATATGGATTGAAACCTCTGAAACCATGAGCCCTGAAACAAACTTTTCTTTCTCTATAATTGTTCTGGTTGGGTATTTTAGTTGCAGCACCAAGAAAGCTGACTAAAACAGCACCCAAATATTCGAGTCAAAGAAAATCATTAGTTTTGAGATTAGTTTACATTAGATTACATCACACCAATAAGGTACAGAATAATTCTAAAGATTTAAAAATTGATTTTCACAGTAAGTTGAGAATAATTATAAGATTCATCACTCTGAATCTCCTATGTCCTGCTTATCCTGTTTTTTAAGCAAGGCTACTAAATTTTTTTCTTATAGACTAATTTTTTCTTAGTATTACTTTAGTGAACAATTATTTAACAAGGAATGTATCAATTGCTATGAGATATTTTCTTTTAAATCAAGTAATTTTGTTATGTTTCAATCATGCTAGAATTTTTAATGGAAAAATATGAGAGATTAAGTCATAGACATTTATGAAAAAACAAATCCCTAAAATTTGGGAGTCCACTTATTAGTTCCAGTTGGTTAGGATATTGAAATATCAGTCTAATTATATCAAATACAACTAAATTACTTGTCTTCCTCTTGGACAGAATAATAAAAATATGTCCTTGCCTCTCCATTCAATTGCTTTTGAAAGTTATTGACTCTTATAGATTATAAAGGAAAAAATCCTAAAATAGATATTTTATTTTACAAAGATATAGAATGTTTTGAAGTGAATTTTTCAGCTAGGCAGCTCTACTATTTGACTAAAATAATTAAACCTTACATTTGTTTGGGGACGTTAAGATATTGAAAAATATTATACATCTGTTATTCCACGTTATCCTCACAGCTAGGGTAGACTATGAGGTTAGACTGTGAGATTAGGCTGGTACCTCTGTCTGCAAAACCCACCACTCCCAACATTTGACAGATGGTAGAAGGAGACATAGGTTGCTTAAATGATTTTCTCAGAATCATGCAGTTGGATAATACCAGAGTTAAGCATGAGCATCTGACTCCAGGTCTGCTGCTATTTTTAATAAACCATAAGCCTGAAAATATGTTGCAGGTAAATCAGAGTTATTTTAAAGTTGTAGCTTTTTATGTATGTCACCCTGAACAAATATATATATATATATATATATATATATATATATATATATATATATATAATGAGATCTTTGCTGGAACTTCATCATAAATATACCCCATATGGTTGTTATTTACAGTGCATCCTTTCATTCCTTAGAGCAGCATGCCATTAATTTCAAGGCTAACTTTACAGAAAACCAAAGTTACCAGGACAATGACTTCAACAACAGTTTGTTTTTTTTTTTAAATTGTGACTTCCCTCCTCCAATTAATTTGTATAGGTCATTAAATTCAAGGATAAAATGACTTAATTATAGTGTAGCACTTCATTATAAGCCAGAATGATGGGTCATGACTTGCCTGGACACTGGAAGCTGTTGACACAGCACTGAACTTTTATTTCATGTAGCAGATTATGATTTCTTTTCTTAAGCACCCAGAATTCACAAAGGAAAAAATTTTAAACTTTAATCCTCTACTTCTTTTATATGGGGCTTTAGGATTTTAAGATATTTATATTACCAAGTTACAACAAACACACATATTTTTCTACCCTGAACTTATCAATGCACTATAGTTGAAAATTAAATGGATATAATAAAATTTATGAAGTTTGCATAATTTATTAAACTCAAAGAGAATTGTTGTTTAGTTGTATTTTTCTTGTTTCGTTTTTGTTTGTATTTTTTTTTTTGAGTGTGAAAGGAATATATCTCTATAGACAAAGAAAAGCATTACGTTGATTATCATCAATACTGGCCAGTTTTGCAAGATGACAAATAAGGGATTTATCAAGAAACATGTTTTCATTCTTGTTTGAAAATGAAGGACTGCTTTTTACTCAGTAACTGAATGTTTTATTTTGGACTGTCTCTGGAGATGGCCCATATTCTCCCTTGAATGTGGACTCTTTGCTTTACCCACAAGGCCTCTCTCTCTTGAGATTGCCCCATTCTCTCTTGAATCTGTATTTACTCCCCTTAATAAACCTCTGTCTATGCTTTTCAAAACAATAATAAAATATTTTATATATCACCTACAGAAAATGAAAAAAAGTGGCAATGCAAAGCCAAACAATGTAAAAACCAAGGGATGCAGAAAAACAAAACAAACAAAAACCAACCAAGGCCCTCTGAACCCTGTTTTGGGAAGGAACTGTAGCAATTATCCATGGTGAAAGCAATAGAGGATTTGCCTTCAGACTGTCCCAAAAGAAAAGATACCCTCTGTCTAAGTTTGTCTAGAAATAATAAGTTCATTGCCTCTAGAGACAGTCTATACCCTTATTTTATTTATTTAGTTGTCATCCAATCTTTTCTCATATTAATCAAAAAAGGCTTTATTTTTAAATTCTAGAGGAACTGCTGCCTAATTCCTCTTCCATTGTGAATCTTTCATATGCTTTCATCTGACTATAATCTTCGTTCTATAGTTCATTTCCCTGGGCGAATCTTTCTCAATTTTCCTACCATCGATTTACAGTACAAATCCCAGATACCGGCTACTTTATTTCCTTTCTATGAGAAATATTTTTTTATAATACGATATCTAATACTAGGTAGAAAAGGAAAAAAAAACTTTAATTCTACTCTTTGATCTTGATGGCTGGGGCCTATTAATAAAAAAAATAACAATAACAATGTATGAGACAGATTAACAGGACAAAGGTTTATTTCATGTGCACACAGGAACATCACAGAAAAGTGAAAATCCATTGAGGTAGTTGGACTTGAAGGTTCTTTGTCATTTTAATAAAGGTGATAAGTTGTGGAGAAGTGACAAGACAAATCAGAGGGGATGTGTTTTTCTAGAGGTGACAGAGCAGACCAGGTGATGTAGCCAACCTATGTGGAGAATTTGTTAAGAGTTATTTTAATAAGATTTGCATTCAGACTCAAGGAGGTGCCCTCTCCAGGGAGTTTTCTCTGGTGATTAAGAGTCCTACTCCTCTTCATGGTATAGAAGACAAAAATGGAAGAGAAAAAGCATGGACATCTTCACAAAATGCCTTACTGTTAGGCTGAAAGGGGGGAAGGCAGAGAGTTCCTCCGATACCTGCTGTTTCTCAATTGCCTTCACCTCAAAATTGTCCTTTCATTAAAGTGCTTTTTTTTTTTTTTTAGGTGCTGTATACTTTTAACCCCTTTTAATTAAAAAACAAGTCTGAAAAACAGAAGTAATTTTATCTTGCTTAGTAATAAAAAAACCTCAAACATGTCTTTAAAATTTTCATCTAAATGTCAAAACAAATTTTATATATTTATTTCAAATTGCAGTTTTTAATATTACTCTTTGTTAATTTTTTTCTGTCAATTATTAAAGCTTAAATTATTTTTAATCTTATACATAAACTAAATTTCCAGTCTTTACTCATTTTTAAAATGTGACAGCAGAGTTATTATTTAAATTATCAATGATCATGACATGTTGTACAGAGTCAACTCTGACTTTTCTTCACAGTAATATTAAGAACTTCTGATGAGGAGATAATAAAAACAAAGCAAAGTAAACAAAACAAATGCAACAAAAACAAAAATTCTAAGGAGGATACAACGTGAAAATAATCCTCCAAGAGTAATATAAACAATGAAGAGTGATAACAGGCAGCAGATCATAGTGGGTAATTGTATGGATTCTGATGCAAAAATATCTGGGTTTGACTCCTTACACCAAAAAATAATAGGTGTGACTTTGAATATTTAAAAATCTAGATATTTTCTCCACCTATAAAATAGGAATGTGTGTCTCATATAATTTTTAAAAAGACTGAGTTAGTAAATAATTCCGAGTAGTTTATGACACTGCCTGGTACATGGGCACCATTCAATAAATATTAGCTAGATCATTATCAAGGGAAAGCCTTTTTTTATGCACTGAACAATACATTGTCTTCTCTAGGTTTTCAAACCCAAATAGAGATATGAATCCATGAGGGAAGGCATAGTTGGAAATGAAACCTATTTATGTGATGACTGTTTTGCTCAGGGTCTGAAGAAATGTGAGTCTGGAAGGACCAGGTTGAATGTTGGTATTTGCCTACTGAAGCCAAGGCCAACTTCAGAAGCTATAACTAAATTTTAGATATAGTGACAACAAAAACATATAAAGTGGTTCCTACTCAAACGCATACATCACACAGAGAATCTATAGCAGAGATGAGCCACATACTGTGAAAATGGTCCTACTTAGGTGTAGAGAGGTAGCTTCTTTCCATGATGATCTCCCCAGAATGACTAAAATGATATGAGCCATTATGCAGTTGCTGTAAATGCCAGCCAAGAACAGCTCTTTTGTTCAATGGTGTTGGGGGCTGGGACATGATTTGGACTGTTTTTGAAGGACTTGAATCTCTGATAAAAGTTTATTTTCCCAGCAGTTTCACTGATGCCATAATAGATAGTGAAGGATATAAAGGGACACCATTGTGAAAAGTTATTTTACCAGGTAGGAAACTTGCAAGAGGATTTATATTTCAAAATGACAGTGTCCTAAAACTCACATCAAAAATGTCTTGAAGAAAACAGGTCCTGAATTGTAGCCTATGGAATGATATTGCTTAGAATCTTGGCCAAGAAAATGATGTATTTTTAATGTCTGGGACTTTTATTCCTCAGTAAAGCTTTGCACACAGAACAAGTTGCTGAGTACTACCGATGAAGGTGATCATTTCAGACTAACAGCATCTTTACAAAAAAAAATTTTTTTTTGTTTGTTTTTTTTTTTTTTACTATTTCTTGTTAGCAAGTTAAGCCCTTTCATGGTATTGTTTTATTAGGTTCGTCAATTGTACCCTTGGTTTTTTGTAATTTAGAATATATTTCCCTCAGATCCTCAGATATTAACATTATATAGGTATGTTTGGTTACTAAGATATTTAGCTTTTCCTTTTGTTTCATGAGAGCAAAATACATGTAACTATGGATATAATTTTGAGAAGTCACATTACTTAGATATTAATGTAGTCTTTCAATATTTCTACTGACTTAGGCTATTTTCATTTTTAGAAATAGTTCTTAAAAGATTCAGAAAGACTTTGTCTCCTAAATTTTCTATTTCTAAATTTTGATATTTTCTTGACTTTAAAGTTTAATTTAAATACTGTAAAAGTAGATTAACTATTCATTGTCAATTTAAGATATTTGATATTTATCAAGCTTTGCTTTCTTCAGCATTTTGAGATTTCTCTTCAGAGTTTGGGAGATTTCTACTACAGTTCAGGCCTAGTGGGCACCCATTCAATTCTTTAATCATTTTCATTGAAAAATGATTTCATGAAAAAGGGAAGCTTGGATAAACAGGAATTACCCTGCAGTACTTATTCTTCTCATTACCTACCTCTCTCTTGTACCTTCCCTTGTGCCCTTGCTTTATACCAACATGTTTAAGAAGATGAAATTCCTTTCTCCCTAATTGGTCATCCAGGTTACCTCATAGCACTAAACTGAGATAGCAAACTGCTACTTGATGTACTTTTGGGTGGATTCAGATTAGATCTCACTTAACAAAACACAGTTAACTACATATAATGTCAGAAGTGTGATCGCAAGTAAAAGAAGAGAGAGGACAGATAACCTAAAGAAAGTAGGAGACATGAACTCTTTCCAGAGGTGAATTTTGAGAGAATGAGGGAGGAAATGTAAGTAGTATGCAAAATAATAATAATGATGATGATAATAATAATAATAATAATAGGGAAAATTCTATGCATGAATACCTTTTGTTGTGTGTATTTTTATATGACAAAAAAAGGAGTTGCAGGTAGGATGAAAGCTGGTTTTCCACCTCTGTGTTTCTTAGGTCACAAGTTCTGACTCATGGCTATGAAAGCTGTTCATCCCTGATACATAATATACAGGAAACTGAGACAGGGCTAATACTGTTATAACCAAGCTATCAGATCTGATGTCATACCATAAATTCTTCATTTCTACTTTCATGCTATCAGTTCTGGGGTTCATAAAAGTAAAAACTGAACACATGTCTTTTTAAAATTAATTCTTCATATTGTATATCTGTTTCTCCATTGTGTAATTCTTGGCATTTTTTTCTTATTTATTCTTTTACTGGATAAAATTCCTGTGTAATACTTAACAAGACTTATCCCTATGTATGAATGCATATGCTGTCCCAAAGACAAAATAATTCATAAGAAGTTGATGCAGATTAGCTTTTCTGGATTGTGCCAAAATATCAATGTTCATGAAAAGATTAAAATTATGTATTTTGTCTTTATAAAGGTGATCTTGTATTTAATGTGTCGTCAAATGAACCTAGATGCTCCATTTGTTTAGGAAATCTATTTGAAAGAGCATAGTTCCAGAAAATGGGCATTTGATTTTAAATCTGTTTTTAGGAGGCTTTTGAGCCTTTCTGTTTAGTGTGGCCTGTTCAGTAGCAGCAATGGCATCATCTGGGAGTGTATAGCAAAGCAGAAATTCAGTTCCAACCAAGTTCTCCAGTATCAAAATTTTTATTTTACAAAGATCACTAGGTGATTCATATGTACATTAAAATTTGGTAAGCCTTGTGTAAGAGTATATAACATGACTCATGAATGTGGCACTGACCAACAGTTTAGTAAAAAAATGTGGGGGAAATGTTCAGGTGAGAGATAATCCATGAAAATCAGATCACAATAGCAAAATGGTGAAATATTGAATAATCTCAAGCATCCTAGCATTAAATATCAAGATTGATACAATTCTAGGATAATTTTAAGGTTTCATATTTGATGAAGATTTGAAATGCCTTACTTTTAATAAAACACTCTAATAAAACATTTCTAAGACAATGTTACATATAAGTAAGGCATCTTTAAAGAAATTCTATGGAGTACTCTATCTTCAATACTGTGCTATTTTACCTTAATTGCTATCATTTATCAACTTCATCTGATAATACCATAATGAGTACAAAAACAGAGCCACAAGAAAAGTGCTGCAGAAAAGAACTTCTTTGTTTTATTTGTGTAATGTGTATTTGCTTATAGCAAAATATTATTTTGTATTTTACCAAATTAGAGTGTGTATGTGTATGCTTAAGAAAGCAAAGATCAGCTTTCAATGAGATTTCAATCAATTTCATCTGATAAAGGTATTAAATGGATAACCAAATTGTTAAATTTATTTTCAGATTAAATAAAATAAACGTTTTGTTTTCATTGTTTGTTTTTTTTTTCTTTTTGTTCAGTGCTATCCAAGGACATCCTATCTCTGATCTACATTCCTAGTCTTTTTATTTTTTATTATTTTTGGTACCAGGGATTAAATTCAGGGGCACATGACCACTGAGCCACATCCCCAGCCCTCTTTTATATTTTATTTAGAGACAGTGTCTCACTGAGTTGCTTAGCACCTTGATTTTGCTGAGGCTGGCTTTGAACTCTCAATCCTCTTGCATCAGCCTCCCAACCTGCTGGGATTACAGGAGTGTGCCACTCTTCCCAGCTATTCTTAGATCTTTTAATTTAATTTAATTTTTTTAAAAGATAAGGTCTTACTAACTTGCTGAGGATCTCTCTAGATTGCTAAGATTGATCTTGAATTTGTAATCCTCCTGCCTCAATCTCCCAAGTCTGGAGGATTATAGGCATGTGCCACTGCACCTGGCAGCATTCGATTTAAAAGTATAAAAATATTGCATTTTCTGGAAAATTTTCACTTGCATGTGCCTGTTAAAACTTGTACAGAATAAACTCTTTTCAAAAGCTGTATCATGAATTTAGGGCCACATGTAAACTGCCAATTCTGTTACCCGACACCTTCTTTTCTGTTCCACACATTTCTGCTGAAATTTGCTTTTCCTTATTCCTCCTATTTCAGATCCCATTGACTATTTTTCTACTCATTACCATGGGCTTGAAAGGGTCATAAAAGGCAGATGAAACAAAAGCAAGTCAGTGGCATTCTTTTCAAATTTATCTGACAAAAAAAAAAAAAAAAAAAAAAGATTTAATGGAAAAAGGTGAGACTCAGTAGTATCTTATCACAACAGAGTTTACTGTAGACCAGAATTAAGTTGACCAGGTTTGGAATCCCTTAAAAATAATAGTGATGAATTAAAGAAGCTTATCTATAAAGGGTTGATAAATCTGTTTTATTTATTTTTCCATCTTTTTCATAATCCTCAATATGGATTACCAGAAATTTCCTTTTTTTGTTGTTATTGATATATTTTCTTCCTGAGTCCAGGACATTTTCTAGGTGTCTTTCACATATTTAAATTATTAGAATTGTCCATGTATAGAAAAAAATTCTTCTCAAGTATCCAAATAATAGATATTTCTAGTTGATATTTTTTTTCCAGGCCATTCGGGTACCATTTATTGGATCAATATCAGTATTACTATTAAATCTTATAATTGTGTGTGTATGTGTTTCAGTTTGAATCTTTAAATTTTCCATATTCTCCTTTAACTCTACATAAACCTCCATATCTAGTATGCTATGAAAGGAGTAATTGCCATAGAAAATTTTGAGAAAAGTGACTATTGCTAGTAGATGATTTTTATGAGGAAAGAAAAACCTGTTTTGCTGATTCACTATTCACTGGATACTGTTTATTTAGCAGTTGTTTAATTGTTCACATAAATTGGAGACATTCAGCTCTGTTTAAAACAAGGGAGCCAATGTGCTGTTTAATGAACTGAAGCAGTTATACGATCACACTCAAAGGCCCTGTAGTGATTTCTTGCAGGGTCTCCAAGGGAGAATCTGGATGAATGTTTAATGTTAGCACATTGAGCTCAAACTCAAGCTAGTTAAGGCTTCATCTTTTTTGATATGTAATTGATTACTAAGTGTTATCAGGTCTTCCTCTTAGGGTTTTGTATTGCTTCAAAGATATTGATTTGCCATGTGTCAGTTCTAGCATGAAGAGGATGCATGGTGGCAGATGTTATGAGGTAAAATCAGCACTGCAAAACAGAAAGGCAGATCATTGTACCATATGCTATTTGGACCTGTGATGTTGGCATCCTTCCTGCTGTGCTCCAACCCGCCAAGCTACCCAGACAGTGAGGCTGTGCCAAATGGCAAAACTAGCAGGACTTTACCAAGGAGAGGTAGCAGCTGTCATGTGGCCAGTCCACTTGATCCCAGAGGATAGCCCACCAAATGGGAAACAAACAGGTGGTGATAGACTTAACAACAGATTAAAGGAAGGATTTCTCAGCTATAGGTACTTAGCTGATCATTAGAAGAGTGAGCTTTATGTTAGCAATGCATAGTATTGAAAATGTTTGTATTCATGCCTTTGTAGGACAACGTAGGGTCACAGTGTAAGTGTTCTGTCATCAAGGCAAAGCATGTGGGATTTAGTTAGAATTTGCTGAAAATAGATAATACAATTGCAAGTTAGGATTTGCTGAAAATAGACAAAATAAATCCTCCAAGTACAACTGATATTTAGCTGGTATATGTGGTATGACCAAAGTGTTTCATACAATATGCAACACTTTTATCATGATTCTCAACAGCTGCTACCCAGTACCCTGATGGGACCCCTCAAATAATCTCATGCTCCTTCAGACACAAGTGGGCAGAGCAAAAGACTACCCTGGCACCCCTCAACCTACTTGCCTGTCAGCCAACCTATCATGACGCTCATTTGCCATCTCCTGTCCCCATCTCCCTCTCCCTCCTCACAATAGTTCTGGACACCTGGAACTGGTGATGTTCCCACAGCAAGATTTTATTGGATCATTGGTTGCTGGCCAAGATTCCCCTTAAGTTGCCTTCCTATGGCTGGAGATAGAATCTGTACCCTGCACAGTGTATCTCATCTCTTATTAAGCATTTGGATGTCATCCATTTCCCCCAATAATATTCAGTTGTCTTATTCTCAAGAAGATAGAAAATACAGTCAGGGATAAATAATTAAACTTTGATTCAATCTCTCTCTCTCTCTCTCTCTCTCTCTCTCTCTCTCTCTCTCTCTCCCTCCCTCCCTCTCCCTCCCTCCCTCCCTCTCTGCTTCCCTCCCTCCTTCCAATTATAGCACACTATAATATAGTAATAAAGAAACCAGGCTTTAAAGGCATGAAGTTTGAACTCAAATAATACTATTACTTTGCAACCTTGGAGAATGTATTTAACCTCTACAGTCTTCAATTTTCTCTTCAATACAATAGCAATTAAATACCTAACTCATAATGTTCTTGTGTGGATTTAATAAGATAATGGACATTATGTGCTTACCACAGAGCCTGGAACATAGGAAGTACTTAATACACAGCAATTATATAATTAATATAATGCTACTGTTACATAATGCAATAAGGAACAGTTTGTTTTCTTTAAAAGTACATCATAAAATCATTTTCAGAGTTAATGTTGTTTTGAATGACATAAAAATTAAATTCTGAAGAACATCTTTCATCAACATTTCACATATGGTCTGAAATATACAATATGAATATTCTACCACTGATTCATTATTGTTATATTTAAGAATGTTTGCATCATTCTATGGCTTTCAAATTGGACTTTTTAACATTTTATCTTCCTCTGAAGTATAAATTGACATACATAAAAATCACTGTTTCTTACACCATGGTTGTTCCATCCCTCTTAATGAAATACTATTTATATGCTAATCAGATCTCTCAAACAATTATGTATTTGTTTTCACAAACAGCATAAAATTCCTTTTTAAAATATGATGGAATGATACAAGGCATATATTTATTTCTTCTTCTTTCCTTTCATTTTTTTTCTTATCCACTCAATTCAAGCAAATATCAGGTTTACTTTTCCCAAATAGAATAATGAATAAGCAGGTCCAAATAAATAACTTTTACTATGATAAATATGACATTGGAATCTGAAAAGATCTTTGTACCTGTTCTTTACATATACCAGAGTGAATCCAGGCCATTTGAACATGGGTAATACATCCAACATCTCTTTTAAGTCATTAAGATAGTTTCTTAATGTAAATTATATATATATAATATATATATATATTATATATATATAATGCTATCTTGAATGAGAACGGTAAAATAAAAAACTTGTTCTCCAGTAGTTTAGGAGTTGATTTCCTCCTCTGTAAATTACACTGAAGAGGTAATTTGGCCAAAAAAAATGATGCTTCTTCTGGATACTCAACATAGTCCTCATTTTTTCTTCTCTGAGAATAAGAATGTACTAATGTTGTGTCTACTAGTTTGGTTTCTTAGCCTTCAACTCTTTGCTTTTTTGCTTATTTTTTTTAACTGAATCATGCTTTTCTGAGACTTTGATAATGATTTATATATTGAATATTACTTGGACTATTATCACTTGGCCAACATACCACGGAGATCCTTCCTTGACTGATTACCTGACATTATCCAACCCTTAGATTTTTAGGCCTTTACTGGAGAACTGGGTGTGTCTTTTATTAACTTAGCTTACAGAGGAAGAGACTGGGAAAATAATCCTTTTCCTTTCCAGATTTTTTCTTTTAAATCACTCTTAAGAGTAGCCAGTAGCAATGTTCTGTGTGGCAGCATTTGACTCAGAAGCAATCTCTAACATATTTAGAGGAGTCAAAGAACAACTCTCAGCTATCGGAAATGTGGACCAGCTAGTTGGCTGTTCCTACTCAATGCCCTTTTTTAGCACTAAGAACCGTTTTCTCTAAGAATCGTATGAGACTCTCTGATTTGGGCCATCTTTTCCTGTTGGCACTAGCCCTTCAACATGTTTCCTAATAGGGAGCATCTCTGCTTCTAATTGGGCAGGGTTTCCACACTGGCTTGAACTTCAAAACTGCAATGGGAGCTGTTTTCTGATTAAACTACAGTAACCCCAAAGAAGAGGAAAAAGCATTGGCATTTGAGATGAAACACTTGACTTCTATTCAGTATTTCAGAAGAAGGATACTCCCAAATGAAATAGATCATCTTCTGTTTATGTAACAATTTCCTCTGTAAATTGGGTTAATCTTTGGTCACGTAGAGCTTTAGGTTATGACTTGAACATGTGTTTTGCCTCTTGAGGTCTTGGTAAGATTTTTAAAAATTGAAGAGAGAAGAACATCTTATAAAAAATTATTCATTGATTAAATATGTGTGGATTATTTAAAGAGTCAGAGACTTGAGGGTCAACTTTACAAATTGGCAAAACTGCTAGCCAATAAATGTGATATGAGTACCAATCAGTGAATTTCCTTCTCTCAAACAAAATATTTCATTTTCAGAGAGGGCCTATAATGGGGATGTTCATAATAAATTCATTGTTTCTATAAGAATCCTATGTAATGCAAATACAGTGCCTGTGAGCGAGAGAACCTAGATTTTTAAGTTGGCAAGCAGAGAGCAGGAGTCAAAGTGATTTAAAAAAAAAAATACATGTGCCTTTTAACCAAGGTTGACAGAGGTGAAAGGAGATGAAAAGGAATTCCTTGAGTTTTTAACAAAGTAGATGTGGGAAGTTGGCAGGTGATAATCCAGCAATCCAGGATCATGTAAAGAATGCATGGAAGGGAAAGAGGAGTACTGAAGTCACTAAATAAGCACTGATTTTTAATCATCCAAGCTGAGTCTCCTCGTTTAGCACCGAGTTTCATGAAAGCAATGTTGCAATGACAATCCTTAATAGAACAATGACTTCATTTACTTTATTTTAAATCTATGTGCCCTTAATTTGGAAGGTCAGAAAGCAAGGCAGACCATAGACCTGAGACATTTCTTATTTTTAAGGGTATAATTAAGGGGAATATTTTGGCTATGTCTGTACACTATGTTTTATTTGCTAATTTTGTCTGTATTCTAAGTGTTTATACTTTCAGTGAAGGAGAATGTTATGGCTTATCCTATATTTGTTAGATTCAGATGCCAACAGTCAATTAAACTGATAAAATCACTTGATATATTCTCAAGTTAGTAGACACACACTCAAATAAACAAATACACACAAATATAAGATGCTCAATATAATAGTGCTTTCTGATGTGCTCTAGAAGTCTTCAGTAAAAAAATCTTAGCTATTTATTTATTTGTAATAATAGTACATACAATAGTTATTCTGGTCATAGCAAAATTACTCTAATATGGCACAATCTTCCTTAGGTGAACAGTCATGCTTTCTATATATTAAACACATAAATAAAGCCCTGTGTGTTAGATGCAGGGAATATTCCTACACTGAGATTTCTAAAGAATAAGAACTAAAGAGAAAGGATTTTTAGATCCTGGAACAAGTTATCAAGGCTGCAAAATCTTCTTCCCCAAGGCTCTGAAAAATAGGACAGATGTCACAGATGGCTTAAGGGTAGTGCAGCTGGCCAAAATCAATCACCTTTACATCTCTTCCAGTTCTTGAATCTTCACAACATCCATTTGAAATATATAAACACAAAAATCTATTACCAAAATCTGTTTTACACGGAAATTGTTTCATTTGAGTGAGTTACTATTACATTGAGTACACATGAATCTTTAGCTCATTCATATTCCTGTACCCTCAAGTATAATAATAAAGATTAATCTAACAAACGATATGAATTAATATTGTTTTATTTAGAAGTTAAAGCACATAAATCCAATTTTAATTTTATTTCAAACTGTAAATTTCTTTTACTTTTTTCCACTTGAATTAAAATATCAGTTGGTTGAGAAAGTAGCTTACATGCAAAAGTAAATTGTGGGGGGTTTGAAGAATGTACTCAAGGGTATAGCATTCACCTAGCAAGTTTGAGGCTCTAGGTTTGATCCCCAGCACCTCAATAAACAAACAAATAGTTTTAAAAATGAAGACCAGGATCTCATGAAATAGCCAAGTGCAATGGCACGTGGCTGTAATCCCAGTGGCTTTGGAGGCTGAGACAGGAGGATTACTAGTTCAAAGCAACTTAGGCCCTAACTATCTCAGTGAGACCCTGTCTTTCCCAAGATACACGAAATAAATAATTCTGCTCACACACTTTATGAATTTTGAAAGTGGCCTAGATTGCAGTAATTATTTTGATATCACATTCATGGTAATTAAGATAGCTGTTATAATGCTGCACTTCCATAGACTTGGTTGAATAGGAATTAGTTTTTTCCTTTAAATACTAACGATCTTTGTGTGTTATATGTCCAAAAACTCTATATTTTTGTGAAAAGCATTCCTAAAAGGAAAAAAAAAATAATTTCAATAGAAAAGATTAAGCACTTACAATCAGGTTAATGGTTCTCCAGAAATCTTAACGTATAGCTTAGTTATAATAACACTGAACACTTGTATTGAAACAATTCTACAAAGTTAATTTTAAAGACTCTTGTCATAAATCTTAGAAACATAGGGTCTTTAATAAGGAAAATTTTCCACAGCATTAAATTTTCAAAGGCTAAACATTGTAAGGTAGGCTTGTCAATAGAAACAGTCCTTATACTTCTCATTATATTTCAGTCAGTACTAGACCTTACTAAAAACAGTTTCAAATAATTCCTCAAAGTATAATCAAAGTAAAAATTTTCTAAGGGAATGGATAGGTATAATCAGATGAAGACCAAAACTGCATTTTAAATTTCTGAATCTTGAAAATATTTTATATTTTTTATGATAGCTTCACGTAACAATTTTTCACTTGATTTTGTGTGAACCAGTAACCAATATGTTCTCTTTGCCACATTAGAGGACCCAATATTGTAAAGTAGAAGAGAAAAAATAAACAAAAGGTCCTGAGCCTTGGAAAGTATATGCAAGCCCACATATTTGATATAGTTCATAAACTATACAGAGATTATACATGCCATAAAATAGTTAAAATATGACAATATCTATGCAAATTAATAGAGCAAAGTCAGGACAATGAACTCCAATTTACATAGTGTACCCCAACTATGATTTCATTTTCTCCTTATGAAAATCTTATGAGGTAGACAATATTAGGATTTTCATTTTCAAATGTGAAAAACAAGTTTCCGTAAGGTTAAGTACTTGTATTCAAGTTTATAAAACTAAGTAGCAGATAAAAATTCAGACCAACCCTTTGTTCTTCTGATCTCTCATGCTTTGTACATTGTGTTTCATAAAGAAAACTTCAAGAAAAGTCTAGGGTTTGAATTTGACTTTCAGGAGTGTTCTGGATGAAGAACAGAGAAGATTTACCTTCCAAATGTTATATTGCATAGAGAAAAATCCAGAAGTGAGAATAAATGGGTATATTTTAGGAAGGTGAAAGATGACCCTGAGTGAAGTAGGATATAAATACTGAAAATTAGTTGCAAATAATGATAATCAAATTTAAATTAGGTGATGCAATCAGGCAATAAAATTTCATTTTGTTTTGGCCAGCAATGAATAACCATCATAAATTTTGACAGCAATCATGGGGGAAAGTGGTAAATAGAACTTGGTCTGAGAATGCATTGTTGATAGGAAAAGGTAGGTTCTAGTGTGTAAGAGAGAAGGAGAAATTAGTAACAGTTAAAATGTACTGTCCATTCATTAAAAAACTGTATATCAGGCACATATTGCATGTTAGGCTGTGTGCTAGGTGCATGTAATATGGAGATGAAAATAATCACTGATGTTATATATCATAGTCTAACATCAAAGAAAAATACTACAAATAATAATCATGGACAAATTTACAATAGGCTGCACAGTTTGGGGAACTTAGTAAAAATTAGTAGGAACAGTAATGACAGTATAATGTTGAAGATGATTATGTGTTTCAAAGGCAGATGACAGATGGAAGTTTATGAAGGAGAGTGTATGAAATGCATCCAGGTGTTTGCAAGGAATTCTGTAAACAATAACGTCAACAATAACAATGTGTAGGACTAGACTATGAGGAGCATGGGAAAGAAGATTTGTATATGTTACAAAGATAGAGGAAGTCTGGTCATTTTTTGAAAGGCTTTGTGTCCCTCTGAATTCATTGTCAGCACAACTACAGAGAACTTGGAGGGAACAAGCTCAGCAAAATTTTGGAGGCAGAGTGAGAAGGGCTCTGGGATGCAGCAGATGCAGTTGTATTTTGAAGAAGCTAGGCAGTGAATTTTTAGAGTCAGAAAAAAGTAATGCTTCTTACGGGAAAGTTCAATCAACAAAAATGACTTTATTCTTATATAGAGGTTATGAAAATTGAATGTCACTGCGGGCAGAGGACTTAAAACCATTGTAAAGGTATAAATGGAAAATACAACCAAGAGGTTATTCTTGACAAGACAAGACCCAGACTGTAGGATATGATGACAGTGTAAGGCAGGGTTAACTTTTACACAAAAGGAGTGATGCTATTTCTGCTAAGATGCGATGATATGACAAGTGCAGATATTTGACAGTATTTGCCACTATGGTGGGGAAAAAATTACCATTTTTCCAAGAAATGCACTATGTCAATTACTATTACTCAGAAAATATATTTAGAGAGGCTATGTCTTTTCTTACCTCTTATTACTGAACAGAACAAAATATTTTTATACTTAAAATATGATTTAAGCTTTCAAAAGGATACAGATGAATCCCATTATCCTTGACTTATCCTAGAAGGCTTGTATTTAGAAATATAGCTATTTCAACTAATTGGGTAATGGATATAAATAATTTAAAGTATAAACACTATTCTCATGTATAGATACAATTTAAGTCCCACTAATGATGAAGAGTTTTTTTTAATCATTATATTTTAAATTGTCATATTGCTTAGATCATGTGAAATTAGATTTAGGCACTGGCAGTGTTACTGAATGTGCATTTCTGGAAGCTGAGCTGATACCCCAACTAGGAGTATTCTACCTTTTAAATCTGTGAAATGTGTTTGTATGATTTTTGAAATCCTTCATTTGCTATCTTGTCACCCCTAACCCCTACAAGAGGTCCCCCCAAATCCTCATGATTCAACAACTAAAGAAGAAATTATAGGTTTGTCAGGGATTTCCCCTGCCTTGTGCCTTGTGTAGTTCAGCAAATGATCTCCACTTGTACAATGTTCTGAGTCTGTTGCAATCTTCATAGAAGAATAATGTTCTGCAGCGTTGGCATGATTTCAGAAATTTATTTAGCCTCTATCATCACATGTTTCTGCTTGACACACAGACGAATAGAAGAACTGATTAGACTGGCTTTTCTGTCCATTGAGAGGGTAGGATAAAGGAGCCACATGGGTTGATATTCCTTCACTGTACCTATGATCATTGGCAATCAATGATGGGTTATCCCTCAAAGCAACAGCACTACTCATGTTGTCTGGTTCTAGAAGGATTTGGGTTGAGGAAGACATTGGTACTTATCAGATTGAGCTCTCTCTCTATCCCCACTTTATAGAAATAACAACAATGATATTGGTTTTAGTAATTTTCCAGTTGAAGTATACTAGTCCTGGTCAAAGGGTGTGAGATATTGATTCCTTCAATTGTGAGGTTAACTTTCAAGTTTTGTGGCAACTTGTACAAATAATCTCCATATATTGTAGTGTGCCTGACAAATTTTATCATTGTGTTACTATACTTTCATATAAACAATTGGGAAGGACTAGTTAAGGTGCAGTCCATGAAGCCATGGTCTAGCTATTGTGTGGGTTACTTAGAAGTAATACAAACTAAGACAAAAATAAGTCAGAGATGGGGAAGACTATACCAGTTAGTCTATACTGAAACCACGGGTTTCTTTAGTTCTCCCAAGCTCTGTTCTCTCTTCATCCTATATATGACTGCTAGGAATAATCTAATAGTTCTATATATTGCATATGAGCAATCCAAATATTTTACTCTTTTGTCAACATTTATAGGTGACCGAGTCTTTCTTCTGATCCCCAGGAGTGCATTTCACTTCTGTTATCATTGTCATCTTTATCAATTACCTCACAGACTTAAAAATGGAAAAGAATATTTTCATTTGATCTAACACATGTGACACATTAGAAAAAAAAACCAAGCTTTCTGTCTATAAGAACTTCTAAGTCATTTTTGTTTTCTTGCTAAAATTCCCCAAGTTTTTGAAGTATTTTTTCTGTAGGTTATTGTTGGAATTTTGAAGGGATCTAAATATAACCTACGTAAACACCACTTTGACAATCATACAAGGATGCATGTTTTAATTTTTTTAAGAGAATCAGCTATTTAATTTTAACAGAAGCTACTTTATAACCATTGACACTAGCAGTTTACAGCTTTTTAATTTGATTTCTAAATGATGTTGTTCTTACAAATATAAGTCTAAATAGTGGGAAACTCAGTGAAAAGAATGTTTCATTTGCCTTTATTACTGTAATTTGAATTCAAGTGTGGGTATTTATACTTTAATTATATAGAAATATATGTACATATACATTAAAAATGTAATTTTTAGAAATATTGATACTCAACATACCACACCTTATTACATTAAAATGAGTTATACATTTGTGGTGACAAGTTTTTGACAAAATGAATAGCTTTATATAGCAGTTATTATATAAATATAAACATGAAAAATTACAGAGAAATCTGTTAGTGATAATACTTTACCTAATGAAGTGTCATCATAAATTTTTTATATCCCCCAAAATAAAAGGGTTGGAGAAGTTTGTTTTATCATTAAACAATATCACTTATATCATAAATTCATATTTATATGATGTTTCAAAAATATAGTTTACTTTTGGTAACTACAGGTTTTGTTTTTGTTTTGCTTATGTGCAATTTTTGTTCGTTTTATATTATTTTACAACATTGTCTTTGGCAATTCTCATAATTTTGCATATGCTATAATGTGTTATATTGACTTTTTAAATAATTATTATTTTGCCTGAACTAAATAGTGAAAGTAAAACATATAGTTTTTGAGATGTTTTACCCTTTAGGGTCTTACAGCTGAATAGAAAGGTTTAAGTACTTATCAAAAGGCAACATTCCTAGAATGTTCTTTAAAACTGTGAAAACAGCAAACACTTATTTAGTGCTTGTCAAGCAAGCTAAAGGCTTTTAAGACAACTTTAACCAAAAGCTTGTGAAGTAAAAACATGGTTGACACCTTGCCTAAGGTACTTCTAAATAGGGTTGTCAGAATTCGGACCCAGGAAACTCTCTCTGGTCTATGAGCCATTCTGGTATACTGCATTCATTTAACATGAATAACATGGAATTCTACACTGAGTCTGAATCTCACAGCCCTCAATGCTTTATAATCAAAAACTCCAGCCATTTGCAATAAAGTACCTATAAAACTGCTCAACTGATAGTCCCATTTTAGAAGTGAGAATACTGTTTATTACCGAATCAAATAAATTGATGTCCCTTTGCATTGTAGAGCATGATTAAAACCCAAATGTATTTTGCCATAGAATTAGTTATTTGCAATAATCAATTTAATATTGATACATGATTGTGATGATGTCAATATTATTACACTCTGGATTTGGAAGAGCTGAAAAGACTGAAAATCACATTAGGAACTGGAGAATTCCTATTGAGGATATGGCTAGATGTTGAAAATTAGAAAGTGGAAATTCAAATAGACAACATACAATTTAGGTGTTTGGTAGAGACCTATATTTCATGAACTTTAAGAACCATGCTCTTTTTTTAAAGCTTATCTGTAATTATGGGAGTCAGTGTACACAATAGTTACTGCCAGCAGGTAGACTTAATAAATATGCCCTGTTCATCATCAACTCTTCAGCAAATTCTAGTGGATTATAATGATACAGAAAACGTTTTTTTTTTTAAGTAAAGAATTATATATCAAGAAGTTTATAAGTAGATATTCTTCATTTTCTAAAGATTAGCTACATATAAAGTAAATTTCATTTTGATACAACTTCAATTAATTTATACTATTGAATATACCTCTCAGAATGCTTGGGAACCAAAGTGTTTCAGATTTGGGAGAATTTTGGATTTTGGAATATTTGCATAGACTTTTCTAATTGAATGCCAACATTTCACATATTGGAACATTTATATTTTGAATTTCTGTTTTAGGGATATTTGAACTATAAATCATTTTTATTCATGTCACTTGAATTCTAATGAGAATCCTGCTAATAAATTTCTGTTATCCATATTTTGTACTTGAGGAAATGGAGATTCAAGGAGTTTAAGTACTTTGTTCAATTTAGGGGTAAGGGAGAAAACCAACACTCGGATTTTAAATCTATGCTTTTTCCATGCCTTAAAAGCATATTTATATTTTTAATGTATTATAAAAAAATGTACAGTATCTCATTTCCTATGCAACTTTTTAAAATTAGATTTTTATTCACACAGGCTAATTTAGATGTTTCTGAGAATAAGAGCAGCACTTTAGTAGTATTTTCTGTAGTTTTGTAAATTAGTACTAATAATTCATTTTTACATTTCTTTTAGGTCCTGAGGAAGTAGAAATCAAGTGCCCCTTGAATCACATTGCTTGCCGTAGTGCCAATGAATGTGTGCATTTATCCCAACTATGCAATGGTGTCCTGGATTGCTCAGATGGTTATGACGAAGGAATACACTGCCGTGGTAAGTCTGCTTGTTGGAATAATACAACTGAAATATTAAATTTTGCATAGTAATGAAGGTTCAAAGGGAACCTGTAATCTGCCTTTTCTTTCAACCATAACTACATCTATTATTGAGAAAGCATAAATTTCATTGCCAGTCACTCAATATGCATTTCAAAGATGTAATTATTGTGTGCTATTAAAGAACATAGCCAAAACACACATATTTGGACTTTGAAGTTAGGCCCTTAAACAATTATGTACTTCATATAAAGAAGAAGTCTTTGTCACAGTACACTGATAGAACAGTGTTACAAATTCGTTTCTCTGAACCTTTGCTTAAACAAAGAGTATTTGAAGGCACAATTCTGGTACAAAATATGTAAAGATGTATCCTTGGAAAACATGTGCCTGAGTACCATTCCCATGATAATTTACTAACTTTCTGGCAATTTTCTGTCTTTTTAAAAATTGGCATCTAAATTCTGCAGTGGTAAGATTTACCTGTGTATTGATGAGTGAGAAATAATTAAAATCCAAAAGTTCAAAAAACACTTGTAACTGGTACATTCTAATAAAAGTTGGGATGGACCAGGGAGAATGGAACATGAGACCCAGAAGTATGAGCATGGGAGAACATCAAGGATCAAGGTAAGGACCCAGAAATAAAACAGGATTAAAGGATCACTCAAATGAGTCAGACTGCAAGATGGGACAAGTGAAGAAACTAAACCAGAACTCTCAATTGCAGTTCTAAGACTGAATGGAATACAAATGTCATCGAAAGGCAAGGTGTCAGGAGTAATCTGTCCCTCATTTGGGGATCAGAAATAGAGGAAGTTGTAAGAATCTGGGCATCCATTTCTGATCTCTGGACAGATTCACAAGCTAATCACGGTTATGTGGGGAAAGGTCCTAGGCACCAAAGGTGCAGTTTTTCAGGAGGATCTTTATTTCTATATGTTTAAAGTGTTCAAAATCAGAGACTACTGTTTAAAACTTTGCATAGTGAACGATGTGCAGGCCAAACAAAATATAGATGGCCCCTGTCAGAGCATGCAAGCAGTTTCTCAGCTCAGGGCTAAAGTAAACTATATTTGAGACCAGAGACAAAGTGCTATATTGGGAAAAGAGCAGCAAAACTCAGATTATTTGAAGAAATGGGGATGTTTAAATACCACAGAAATCAACAGAGTTCCTACATCTTTCCCTTCTTTCCAAAGTGATGTTAAAATGCTGGTTCTGCAGACAGATTCCCACTGGGAAGTTCCTGGTCTTCATCAGGTCACTTCTTTACCCGTTGGCTTCTTACCCTTGAACTGTGAAAAGATCACGTGCTATTTACAAGTAAAGAGTTAACAAGTTCTTAGTTTCAGTTATGAGTAAATGTGTAATAAGAACAAGATTTTATTTTATTTAAAGACTTTGTGACATGCATTCTTTTTAATAATTGCATATTAAAAAGAATTTAACAGAAATACAGAATTACAAATTAATAGGATTTTAAGAGTTTAATTTTCTTTTCAGAAATTAATTATATTTTATAGAACTTAATTCTATCCCTTCAGATATAATTCAAGCTGCTTATTGCATTCATTGAAAGTTTGTCAGATAAATATACGTGACTAAGCTTTTAAAACAAATCTTCACATTGCCAAATAGTACTTTCTCAGAGATTATACAAATTTGAATATCTGAAACATATTTCAGTGCTGTGAATCATATGAAAATATATCTGAGTTTTCTGATAAAACTCAGTTTGTGATCTCATAGATGAGGGTATATGCTTATAGTAAAACAGGAGACTCAAATAAAAACAAAGAATTTGAACAAAAATAAAACACAGTTGTATTTTTCTTGATCCTTGAAAAGATCAGCATATACGTCAGATTGAGCCAGATTTAGAGTATATAGTTTTTTATACTCCATCCTGTGTTCCTGTTCTAATTATTTTTCTAGCTGTTCCAAATTTTATTTTTTTTATCACAGGACAATCTTTTTTTTTCTATATTAACTTGCTAGTGCATTAATTATACTACTTTGGTATTTTATATATTTCTGGATTTCACCAAAGAAAGAGTTTTGAAAGTCCTAAGTAACTATGCAGTTTTACCTATGGTGGTCTTAGAAATGACAAATATATTTGGATCTTTACTTGCTATTTACATAACTAAAGTACTTTTCACTTAATTTTCTGTCCTTTGTACACTATTTAGAATGATAGGAATAAGGTAACTGAAAATATATAATTATTCCAGAATCAGAAGTTTAACAAAATATTTCTGCATGGAGATAAGAAATTCAGAACTATGTTTATTTGATTGGACTGGTAGAGTACCTCCAACACATATACAAAAATAAAATCTTTTCAGCAACATTAGTCTTGCTATATACATGTAGCTTGTATTTAAATAAGAAATGACTAATTGTTGGGAAAATTACATTGTGAAATTGAAGTCTACTTTCCTTCCTTAAACCTGCCTCTTAATTTTTGGTCACACTTGATGAAAACAATGCTTTTCAAATAGTTAATTTGATATGAGCCTTGTCAAGTTTTTAAGGAATTTTCTCATCTACTATAGACACACAATAAGGAAAGAAATCAGATTAATTTCAAAATTGTGTTACTTTGCAGAAAAATTCTGTCTAAATCATTTCTTTTTACATTGTTACCTTTTTGTTGCTTTCTAAATGCATATTCTAATTTAAATACATATACATGCAGCTTATGCTTCAAAAATAGATATCTTTCTTTTTTTTCCAGTAAAAGATCCAAAGTACATTTGATGATATATTTGAATTCCTTATGAAAATTAATAAGGGGAAAAGTTTAACATTTTAGAGGTTATATTCAGTCTTGGGAGTGATTTTATATCAACTGAATTATTTTCTGAATGTTTCCTAGAAAAATCAATTTCTTTCTAGTGAAAATAATGAAAATGTATCTATTATTAATGATTTTCCATAACATCGATATTTTAATCTCCATAATTTCATTCCATTTGAAGAAAGAAAAATGGAATTTTGTATATGAGTATAGCAATATATAAATATGTGCTTGTAAAACTTTTACAGTAAGAAATTGCAAAATCACTACATTGTATTTTCAAAAATTTCATCTCTTCCTACACAATATTTCAAAGTAGTAATATTATCACTCTATCTAAATCGCATGAGAATAAAGCAATATTCTATAAAATACATGGTCTCTCAATACAGGATATTTCCACAGAAATCCTTTGGATCATTCAAAGTCTCTAGAAGAAGTGAGAAAAATCAATAATAGAGACCAGATCCACTAAGATGTATCAAAACGTTATTTTAAAATTTGACATTTGAAAGATAATTCATTAATTTAATATTCAGAAGGACATAAAGGAAGAAGAGCCTCTTTTACTAAGAACCACAGTTAGATTACATTTGCAGTGCCAAATGGTGATATATGCAAATGTTCAAGGTGATCACCATCTTTGGGAAATTCCTGCTATTACTCCATTGAAACAATATGGAAACTCCTTATATCACTGCATAAAATAATTCTAACTTCTGTGTCACTAGAAAAAGTATTTGAAATCTGTGATTATTTTTAAACAAAAAGTCCCAATGTCTTTTTAGATCTAAGGACATAAAGGTTGTGCAGAATTTACTATAACTAACTTGGTAAACTAGGAAAAGTTTACCCCAAAATACCCAGATGTGCACATAAATTCACACTTATTTCTTCTGATTCTTTTTTTTTTTTGTTTTGAACCAGTTCCTATGTAACTCAGTGTCTCTAATATACATAATTGGTATTTTTGATTAGTAATCTAAAGATAATAAAATTATCTTAATATTATCTAACTCCTTGAAATTATGCATATGAATTTTTAAAATTATTTTCAATTACTTTACTTGCTATTTGCATTATTTTTTCAAATATGTACAGCTTCACTTTTCCCCATTCATCTAAAATGTTGTCAGTAATTCTACTATATTTATTTTAGATGCCAAGTTTATAATATTTAAAATTTGTATAACTGTTTCTTTTTATTTTTAATCTATTAAACTAAAGTATTATGGTAAACTGCTAAAAACCCTTTGGGAGCAATTTGTAAATTAGAGATTTTCTCAAAATGGACGAAGGTTAAATGGCAGCCTTTATTATCTATAATGACTCACCATGGGAAAATCAGTAACCTTTGAAACTTCTTGCTTAAGTCCTATATGTATTTCAATTTTTCTAAAACGGAATTAACCTAAAAGCTAACTTGGAGCTCAGATATTCAGGACTCTGTTTTTTGTCTCCAGAAGTAAAATATTATCTTTTACTATTTATTATTTTATTATTCATTCTACACTGATTTAAAAGTGATACAGATTAGCTTGCAGCTACTAGAATGAATAGTAAGAAAAGACAGACAAATGGATGAGGGAAGGGTGGGAGGAAAGGAAGTTGGAGAAACTGGTGAAGACAAATTTGTAGTAGTCGATTGTTTTATTTTTACTTTATTGTATCAGTGGATCTTGTCCTTATCCCATTTTAAGAGTTCCATTGAAAAATACTGTTGATCCCTTTCTAAATTAAAATCATGCTAGAGAGGGGAATCTCAGCATGCAGAATCCCTAAACAAAACCATGAAGAAAGATACATTGATACCAATCCTGTAGGCGTGCATCTGAAGCACTGTGAAGCTTAAGCACTGGAAAACAGCTTCACTAGAGCATTATCAAGTTACTTGAAATATTAATAAGCTTAGAGACAAAAACATAAAGAAGGGGAGTTAGCCAGGAAGATCTGGGTTTGTATGCTCAGACCACTTTTGATTACCAAAACTCCTGCAGCTTAAGAGTAGATTCTGCTGCATTTAATTTTTACTATAATCCTTAATATATCTTAGGTGTACAAATGACTGGGTTTCACTGTGATATTTCTATACATGTAGATATAGTGCTTCAATTCTATCCTCCCTCCCTTCTGCCCTCTTATCCTAGGTTCTCTTCCTCTTTCTGGTCCCCTTCCATATCCCTAGCAGTCACTATGATTTTCAGGGAATCATTTTTTTCTTTTTTCTTTCTTTATTTGTTTTTGAAGCAAAGGGCATGATTTAATTCTTCTTTATAGATGTTAACACTCCATTGTGTGTGTTTGTGTGCCTGTGTGTGTATGCCATATTTTATTTATCCATTCATATGTTGATGAGCACATAAGATGATTCCATAGCTTGCCTATTTTGAGTAGTGCTATAATAAACCTGGGGTATGTACCTGACCTCTCTTGTAGGCTGATATCATTTCCTTAGAGTATATAACCAGGGGTGGGATTGCTGGATCAGATAGTAATCTGTAAGTTTTGAGGACTTCCATATTGTTTTCCATAGTGGCTGTAATAATTTACATTTCCACCAACCGTGTAAAAAGGTTTCTTTTCCCCCTACAACCTCACCAGCATTTCTTTTTCTTTTCTTTTCTTTTTTTTTTTTTTTTGTTTGTTTTTGATAATACCCACTCTGAATGGAGTGAGATGCAACCGTAAGGTAGTTTTGATTTGCATTTCCCTGATAGTTAGAGAGGTTGAGAGTTTTCTCATGTTTGTTTGCCATTTTGTACATTATCTTTTGGAAATTGTCTGTTCACATCATGTGCCCATTTATTGATTAGATGACTCATTCTTTTGTTGTTAAATTTTTTCAGTTCTTTATAATTCTGGCTATTATTCTCTGTCAGATGAACTGCTGGCAAAGATTTTTGTCCATTCCCTGTGATGCTTCTTTCATCAGGTGATGGTTTCCTATGTTGTGCAGAAGCTTTTTAATGTGTTATAGTGTCATATATTAATTCTTCCTTTTTTCCTGGAGTTTTTAGAAACCTTTACAGGAAATCAGTGCCTGTGCCAATATCTAGTAGTTTCAAACTTTCAGGTTTTTACATTAAGGTGTTAAATTGATTTTGAGTAAATTTTTGTTCAGTGTAGGAGATAGGGACTAGATCAAATTTTCTATATGCAAATGTGCAGTCTTTATAACACTATTTTTTGATTTGACTTTGTTTTATTCAAAAGTATGTTTTGGCACCTGAATTGCAAATCAGTTTGCTCTAGATGCCTGAGTTTATTTCTGGCTCCTCTGTTCTATTTCACTGCTCTGCATGTCTCCTTTTATTCCTGTTTTGTTTTATTTGTGTTGATTTGTCCTAAGATGATCAGTGAGGCTCAAATCTATCCCAGATGTAAGCATGTCCTCTCATAAAGATTAATTTAAATAATTGTGTTAGGTTAAGGCTATATCTTTAACACTGATTGATTTCAAAGTCAAGTTTAATGCTTCTCAGAAGCAAAATAACAATTCCTAGGAAGAATAAATGGTCTACAAGTGTTTCTTTAAAAAAATATTGTTAGTTAACATAATATTTGTACTTTATGGGGTATAATATAATTTGATAGGTATGAGTACTATGTAATTATCAAATGAGAGTAATATTATTTACAGTGACAAATGATATCTACAGCTTACATGAAATAATGATTGTGTCCTTATTAAAGACTCTTATAAGTATATATGAACGTTTGTGTCTGCATGTACTTGAGTGTGTGTGTGTGTGTGTGTGTACACATTCATTTCACTGCATCTTAGTTCTAATTCTATAAAATGAGGAACACTCTTTTGCACAGATGTATGACTTAACAATGATTCATCAGGTATAATAATTGCTTAACTAATACTGCTGAAGAATTTTATTTATTTTTTGTATGCATATATTTTTATTGGTTGTTCGAAACATTACAAAGCTCATGATATATCATCTTTCATACATTTGACTCAATTGGGTTATGAACTCCCATTTTTACCCCAAATACAAATTGCATAGTCACATCATTTACACACTCACATTTTTACATAATGGCATATTAGTGACTGTTGTATTCTGCTACCATTCCTATCCCCTACTATCCCCCCTCCCCTCCCCTCCCATCTTCCCTCTCTACCTCATCTGTTGTTATTCAATTCTCTCCCTTGTTTCCCTCCCCCTTTCCCCTCACAATCTCTTATATGTAATTTTTTGTAACATTGAGGGTCTCCTACCATTTCCATATGCTTTCCCTTCTCTCTCCCTTTCTCTCCCCACACACATCTTTGTTCAATGTTAATCTTTTCCTCATGCTCTTCCTCCCTGTTCTGTTCTTAGTTGCTCTCTTTATATCAAAGAAGACATTTGGCATTTGTTTTTTAAGGATTGGCTAGCTTCGCTTAGTATAATCTGCTCTAATGCCATCCATTTCCCTGCAAATTCTATGATTGTGTCATTTTTTAGTGCTGCGTAATACTCCATTGTGTTTAGATGCCACATTTTTTTTTTTATCCATTCATCTATTGAAGGGCATCTAGGTTGGTTCCACAGTCTAGCTATTGTGAATTGTGCTGCTACGATCATTGATGTGGCAGTATCCCTATAGTACGCTCTTTTAAGATCCTCAGGGAATAGTCCAAGAAGGGCGATAACTGGGTCAAATGGTGGATCCATTCCCAGCTTTCCAAGGAATCTCCATACTGCTTTCCAAATTTGCCTCACCAATTTGCAGTCCCACCAGCAGTGTACAAGTATACCCTTTTCCCCACATCCTTGCCAGCACTTGTTGTTGTTTGACTTCATAGTGGCTACCAATCTTACTGGAATGAGATGGTATCTTAGGGTGGTTTGATTTGCATTTCTCTGACTGCTAGAGATAGTGAGCATTTTTTCATGTACTTGTTGATTGATTGTATGTCCTTCTCTGTGAAGTGTCTGTTCAGGTCCTTGGCCCATTTGTTGATTGGGTTATTTGTTATCTTATTGTTTAATTTTTTGAGTTCCTTGTATATTCTGGATATTAGAGCTCTATCTGAAGTGTGAGGGGTAAAAATTTGTTCCCAGGATGTAGGCTCTCTATTTACCTCTCTTATTGTTTCTCTTGCTGAGAAAAAAACTTTTTAGTTTAAGTAATTCCCATTTGTTTATTCTTGTTATTAACTCTTGGGCTATGGGTGTCCTATTGAGGGATTTGGAGCCTGACCCCACAGTATGTAGATCGTAGCCAACTTTTTCTTCTATCAGATGCAGTGTCTCTGACTTGATATCAAGCAACTTGATCCATTTTGAGTTAACTTTTGTGCATGGCGAGAGAAAGGGATTCAGTTTCATTTTGTTGCATATGGATTTCCAATTTTCCCAGCACCATTTGTTGAAGATGCTATCCTTGCTGAAGAATTTTAGAATTCGGGTTTTAACTGTCTGTTTATATGTGCTGACTTAGGGAAAGAGATAACTAGCTAACTGTACTCCTCTGGGGGAAAAAAATATAATTTGACCAGATATTGTAGATGAATGTTTAGAGAATAAAATATATTTTTGTTGATTGGAAAGAAAACCTTCTGTGGAAGATTTATACCTTTGATTAAGTTAATATTATACTAAATTTCTGTTCTTAGGCCCCAAACAAATCTGTTTTATAAGAAAAGCTACGAAAACCAAAAAAAGTGAATATTCAAAAAATCATTTATAAACCTATAGATAGTTTAAAATATTCTAAACCAGATAGTTTAAAATATTCTAAACCAGAAGCCTTTTAAGAAGAGAGGAGGTCTTCTTCATTAAAACTTCATTTCATATTCTCTATCTCTCTTTAAACAGTATTTTCAAACTAAACTATTTTCACGTTTATATTTTTGATTCAGTATTCTCTGTGGTTAGAATCCTGATGCATCATGAACCTTTCATTGTTGCTGAATTGCACTCTATTTTGAGTTAGTTTTGATTTTTAAATAGATGCAAGGGAAAAACAGGCCATTCCTATCCCTAATTCTATTCGTTCGCCTAATATCTGTAGTAGCAGAACTAGGAATTTCTTTAATATAAAACTTATTCTTTGGTGTGCATATCTCCTGTGATGACTATTTTCCAAATGCACTATACTCTTAGAAAGTTTCTGTAGGTCTGGGGTCCAGCTCAGTGGGTAGAACACTTGCCTGGAGGGCCTGAGGCACTAGGTTTGATCCTCAGCACCACAGGAAGGCTTGTGTGAAATCACACACACACAAAAAAAATTAAAAACAAGGTTTTCCTTTCCATAATAATCTGTCCACACAGAAGAGAAATGCTAAATGTTCTATCACTTTTGAAATTGTTGGTTTATATGAATATTCATGAGCCATGGGAGCCATTATTTATCTGTATCTTTTCCTCACTCTTCCTGGTATGATGGAAAACAAATAATGTAGGAAATGATTAAGGGTATGTGGCCAAAATGAATTTTTAAAATATGCCAGTAGAAGCACAGTACAGTTTTCCCTATATTCATTTAATTCATTAGTTTTAGTAAGTTTTTATGGAGCATTGACAATGTTCCAGACAATATTCTGAGTATTGGGGATATGGAAAGTCCTATTTTCTGCCTTCATGGAATCCACATGTTACAAGGGAGGCAGGTAAAAATTGCTGAGGAAGAATGAAATGAGGAAGATCTAATTTTGCTTGCCGGAATACAGGAAGATTTCCCAAGAGACCTGATTGTTGATTTGCATCTTACTCTAAGAGTTGAGTAGGCAAATGAATGAAGGAAGAACATTAAAAAATAGAGAACTACATACACAAAGGCACAAATGCATGAGAAAGTAGTGTATGCTCAAGAGAGTTGTGAGTTCCTTGATAAGAATGAAGCATAGGATGCTGAGTAGAGATAGATGAGTTTGGCTAAAAAAAAAAAATGTTGTAACAGACATAGAGGAATTATATTAGTAAAAGGATGCATGCAGAATAACCTACTTAAAATGCATTGCATAAAACTGTAAAGAACAAGAAAGTGAAAAATGATACTAGGATATATTCTCAATAGTATTATAGGGGTGTTGTATGATAGTGTTTAAATATTAAGCATATGAAAGCTAGAATTATTGCACTTTTATAGTAGGCTAGGTAGTTTATTCCTAGAGAGTAAATATGTACATTATTATAACCATGAAGCATTGAGCTAAATATTCACGTGTCTCTTCATTTTGATTGACTCTCAAATCAATGTGTATCAGGGGTTGTTCTTGAATATGTCACTTGGATGTAGTACCCTTAAGTGAAAGTCAAAGTGAATACCATGGTGGGTCATGTTAAATGAATTCTTTTTTATACAAACATTAGCAATTTGGAAGATGTATTTACTATATGCAACTAGAATTTTGTAGTTAGCAAGCCAGTGAAATGCTACCTAGTTGGATAATGCCTAAGTTTTGCTCTCTTGTTTCTTAACTTTGGAAAATATATGATTCTTCAGTATTATTCAAAAGTATGAATTATAACAATCTATCACTCAGCTCTCTACTCAACCTCAAATGTGAGGCTAAATCCCCTATGATTCATTATTTGGTTTTTGACACAAAAATTCTGATATTTAAAAAAAAATCAAGGAAATAAAGTAAGTAGCTGATGTTGAATGGTATCCTCAGGAGTCGCAGAGAAAATCAGTTTGAGAGCAAAGTTTAAACACTGTGACCTTGAGTTTTCATCCACTAGTTTTGACTAGTGGGCCTTAACATATCAGCTCAGAGAAGTGCATAAAATTGTTATGCTTCAGCATCCTTCCTGACCTGTTCTCAAAGCAGCAAGAGGGCTCGTAGAAAATCAACTGAAAGACATTTTTGAACTAACTATGTATTCCCTGTCAGTTTTATTAATTGATTGAACAGAAGAAAATGTGCTGAGTGAACAACAAGCTGAACGACTGTATAACCAGCTTGCATAATTCAATGTCTCAATCTGACTGTTAGCTCTGTCCCCTTGAGAAAAATTAGTGCTTTCATTTGGTGGGGGATATGGAAGGGGAAGAAAATTTATTTTAACTCTTTGAATTCAAGCTCCCCTTGTAACAATAGGAAGTTTAAAAATGTACCTTTAGGAATTCAGCTTTCATAATGGGATGTGGAAGGACCCTATTCAATGGAGAAAGTTTACATTTTGCCTAAATAGCAACATAATACTGTTCTGATGAGAAATAACTCATAGATATTTAGAGGAATTGAGGTTTGTTGAGACAAAATCTGGAATTCTAGAAAAATCTTAAAGATTCCATAGAGGTCATTCTCAAGAGTTTTTTCTTTTTCCTTTTAAATATTTTTTAAAAAATTCTTTTTCTTTTCATGCATTAGTATTACTCATAATAATGGGATCTCTTTTGATGTATTTTCAACCAGTTCAACCAGTGTTTTCAATGCTGGATTCTAATCTTATCAAAATTGGAGGGAAAAAAAACTACTTCTGCTTTCTTTTCTCTAATTCATTGCTGTCATTTATATAATAAATCCTATTCCACTGTATCACATGTATATTAAAGCCATCTGCTGTAGTCTGAATGTGTGCCACCCCAAAATTTGTTTTCAAATTAATTACCAAGAAGATAGTATGAGGAGGCAGGGCATTTGGGAGGTGATTATTGTCAAAAAGGCAGAACCCTCATTCCTAGAATTAGTGTCTTATACAATGGGACCAATGCCTAATACAATGGGCATTTGCCCCTTCTACTGTGTGAGGGTATAGCATAAGTCCTGGTTCTATGAACCAAGAAATTAGAACAGTCACTAAATATTAAGTCGGCCACTACTGGATTTTGATCTTCCCAGCCCATAGAATTGTGAGAAATAAATTTTATTGTTTAAGCTACTGAGCCTCTGCTATTTTTTTTCCTAGCAGCTTGAACAAGTTAGGATGCCATCACAATAGACCACCTCAATATACTGAGTGATGCTCAGAAAAATATAACGACTGTGACAGTGGTAATACTGGTACTGTGATACCGGTAACTACTGTGCTCATCATAGTAGGTCCCTTCAGAGTCAAATCAAACAGTGATTTCTTTTCCACTCCTGTGGAGATAGAGACATATGTGTATGTATTTTAAATTTCCCCAGATTTTCTAAATATACTTGCATATTTGAGTGGAGACACGCTCTTCATTAAAGATTAATCTTTTGAGAAAAAAATAAACTTCTTAGACTTATGTGTATTAACTGAAAATTTGTATTCTATCTTCCCATTATGCTTGTGCTTAAGAAAAAGCATGGTATGAAATGACTGACCTCTCCGTGCCACAGGAATTGTAAGAGGAGTCCAGACAACTCCTGTGGTTGTGGGAACCAAACGTTGCCAACTAAAGTGAGATCATTCTGTTCACCGAGCTTCTTAGGATTAGGTCAGTGTTCCTGTGAGCCAAGGTCTGAGTGTTAGACACAGGGAGTGACAAGCCCTAAAGAACACTTTTCAGTTCCATTAGCTGAAACATGTGGCGTGTTCTCATTCAGGATAGTTAAGAAACTAGAGAGTGCCAAGAAAAAAATCTATACCATTCAAGAAGAGGCTCAGGGAACTCTCCAATGTTCTCAGAGCAGAAGCACTAAGAACGTGCATTGTCTAATTTTTAGTTAGTTATTAAATGTTAGTTTAGCCATCTCCAGAAAGTCAGGAAAGAAATATGAATAGGTATAAAAATGCTGTTTATTCTATATGGATTATATGATTCCCCTCTAAATATTTATTAATATAGAACTAAATGTAAAATTTATTCTTTAGAAATGTATATAAAAATGTATATGTGTATGAGTGTGCATTCTTGGAACTTTTCTAACTTATGAGTGGGATACACAGCTAAAAGGATTATTCTGGAATTAAATACATACATATATATATATATATATATATATATATATATATATATAATATTTGTCTTTTCATGCCTTTTGCTTGTTATCATTGCATTTGTTCATGTTTCCAAAATCAGTGTGAGTCTTCCACTAGTCATGATCTTTCTTTGACCATTATGTCCTACTCCCAGCCAAATGACATTTGTTCCTTTTCAGTACATCAGGTTTGTATCCTATTTCTATAAATCTATTAGACAGAACAGAATGTGCAGAATTTAGGAAAATCTGTTTGGAGCTAAATCTTAGTAATCCTTTATAAATCAGTATAACTTGCCCTTTGAGATAAGCTTTTCAATGAAAGTGTGCCTTACTTTACTTCATCTTTTATCTCTCTCTCTTTCTCATGTGTGTGTGTGTAGAGGTGGGGGAGGAGACACTTATGTTTAACTCCCACCTAGGTCGCTTGACCTGACCACAAGGACACATCAACTTGCAGGGATGACAAGCCCAGGGATAGTCCCGTGGGAGATGGAGTGTAAAAGTGCATGGAACTGTGTTGTGGAGTTACCTAGGGAGGTGGCATATCCTTGACTGAATGCTGGAATCATTGGCCTGAAACAAACAATGTGCACTTTGTTTGAAAAACTCACTTCTGTATTTGACCAAAAGTGATGTGCTCCTTTCCATTTTGTGACTTCTTGTTTACTAGAAATATCTGCAGTATGCAGAAGGGAAGCAAAGGTCTTCTTGATGACTATAACTACAAATAAAGAAGCAGCAATAACTTTCTCTCCATGTGAAATAGAACTGTAGGATAATAGGACCAGAAGGGACTCTCAGAGGTCATCCAGTTCATCCATCTGCCTTCAGGCTGGATTAAACCCAACTTCCCTACACAGATTGCTATCTCTACCCTATTTGGAAGGCCTCCAGGGAGAGAAATTCTAATAACCATTTCTTTAGAAATGCAGTCAATACCTAACAATTTGTTCCTTGTGCAAATACCAGCATTTTGTATTATAAAATTCACTAAGCTAGCTGTTTTTAGCTTTCTCCCCTCAACAGATTCTGTATTTCTGTATCTTAATCATGTTTTTTTTTACATTTTTCCACATAGCCTTATTTCCCAAACCTCTATCATACCCTCCAACTAACCCAGATACAGTTTATTAAGTATCCGACTAGTGCTCACTGTAATTGACCATCATAATGTCTGTGTGCTGTACTTTTTCTTTTTTAATCTTGAGCATTGCCTTACATTGTATGTCACATCGGTGAGAAATTAGAGGAATTGTGTTTGGCTGGGAAAAAGAAAGACTGGTAACATAAACATAGTTTTATTTTCCTGGCATATAAAAGCTGTGAAGTCCAGAAGTAGACATTACATAGAGGCAAGGTGATTCCATGACATGATCCATGTCCCAGACTGCTTCTTTACTTCTATGCTCCAAAATTGTCTCTTATCTTCTACCCATAAGGTAGCATGGTGTTATGGCAGCTATACAAAGTGTGCTCTGAAAAGCTTATGTATTGAATAGATGATATCCAATCTAGCAATATTGGAAGGTGAACTGATTAGATTATGAGAGCTATAACCTAGGTGGTAGATTATCCACTTGATAGATTAATAATTAGAATGGATTCCTGGGTGGTAACTATAGGCAAGTAGAATGTACCTGGAGAAGGTATGTCACTCAGGACATGCCCTTGGCTTCTCTCTCTCTCTCTCTCTCTCTCTCTCTCTCTCTCTCTCTCTCTCTCTCTCTCTCTCTCTCTCTCTCCTTCCTGGCTACCAAGAGCTGAGCAGCTTTTCTCTTCCACACACTTCCACCATTAATGTTCTGCCTCACCTCAGGCTTAGAGCAATAGAGTCAGCTGACTGTGGACTGAGACCTCTGACACAATGAGCCAAAATAAACTTTTCCTCCTGTTAATTGTTCTTGTCAGGTATTTTGGTCAGAACAATGAAATGGTGACTAACACTACTAGTAATGATAATAATAATAATAATAAAAATGGCCACTTCAGCTCTAAATATCCCATTTACATTCTAGGAGGAAGACAGAAGAATAAAATATTCCTACCAAGAAAGTCATCCCCTTTTGTAAGGAGTTTTCCAGAAACCTAATGGAACAATACTAGCACGTCTCTCATTTTAACCTTTGTGTAAAGGGCTGAGAGATACAAATTTTTAAATGTATAAACAGTACTTCAATATAATTCAATTTGAAAGAAGGATATGATATGGTAGTAACTATATGCAAGTAGAATGTGTCTGGAGAAGGTATGTCACTGCTTATGTGACATAAGTGCTTCATGCTGTTATTGCTTTATGCTACGTTTCAGTAAAGCAATCAGAATGTTGATCACTCACCATTTGGGTGTTGAGTCCTAGTATGTTTAATAAAATTCATGGTAAAATCTGAGGAAAATAGAGAAAATAGGTCATTAATTAGCACGGTTGCTTTGATCACCAGTAAAATGGCATGTTTGGACAATATTATTAAGATTTCCTCCAGATATAAAATTATATAAAGAAGTTCAAATATTCAGAATACCTCATATGTATAAGAAAAAAAAATCCATGCTATGTTGTAGCAAAGAGTTCCCAAATACCTACATGAATATGCAGAGAACACTTGCTGAAGAGCCCTTGACAGCTCCCTAATACCTCAGGACACCCCAATTAAAGTGATTTATGGAAGAAAGATTTGCACACAGCCATCTCTCCCCTTTTGTTTCTCCTATTTTCCTTTTTTCTCTTTTTTTGTCCTTTTCATTATTTACTTTTCCTCTGCATATCTTATGTATTTCAGCATTACATTCTCATTTTTATGCCTGAAATTCAGATTTTTACTTGGATCCTACAAAACAACTAGTATGAAGTTCAAAATCTTTATGATTATTTCATGTCTATGATAAGCCCTCAATTTTTATCATTGTTTTTAACTGTGTGGCTTATTATTGTATATGCATTTTTAATATATTGAGTCTGCCAAACCTTATTAAGTATGTGAAGCCGTGTTAAATAGTTCTTACTCTCTTTCTGGTGGTGAATTTTCTATTTTATTTTGCTTTCTTAAGCCAATTCATATTGACCAAACATACACTCAACTTTCTAATAACTATTTATGTTTGTTTTATTTTGCATTTTTGGCAGCGCTGGGGGTGGAATCAAGGGAATTGCACATGGTGGACAAGCACTCTTCACTGAGTTACACTTCTAAGCCTATTTTGTTCTGCTTTGAAAGATTCTTTAGTTTCCTTTGCACTCCGAATCCCGTCCAGAGATTACTTTTAACAGTTTTACATTCAGACATAAATCTCTACGTGTGAGATCCCAACTAATAAAGCCAATTTTACTACATAGTTCTAAAGAGTAAGTAGGCATATTATAGGCATTGGACCAGATCTTGTTAGTAAAAGGTATAGCAAAAACATTTCATCAGATAGCATTCATAATATCACTTGATGCCATTGCATGTCTAAGAAGAGAAGATGAAGGTTTTCACCTTCATCTTTAAGTGCGTAGCTGAATTAAAGTTATTAATAAAACTATTAGTGATTATACTGAATTCCCTAAACCTATAACTTATCCATATATATATATATATATATATATATGTGTGTGTGTGTGTGTGTGTGTGTGTGTGTGTGTGTGTGTATTTTCTGATTGCTAATGAGGGTAAACCCATATCACTATAAAGTTGTTCTTCCCTTTTGAGAGGGCAAGTGAGCAATAGGAAACCTCTGAATATAAAACTAACAGTTTCTTTCAACAGGCTACTGAAGTTTAGAAGACCTGTGAGCATAAACTAGCCAGGACAGATTGGCTTGTTTGGTATTAACAACTCATGTAATTCAGTAGCCAGAAGATGAAGACAAGTTTTACCAAAGGGCTGAAAGCAATATGCACCAACCTGGAATCATTGTATTTAGTTAGTACATCACACAGGATTTCACAGCCCCTCAACTTGGAAAAGAAAACAAAACAAAGCAAAACTGGAAGCATATATAGAAAATATAAGTTGCATTTTTAAACTCTTTACATATCATTGTCTCCTCATGCAAATTAAAATAATTACTTTGGTAGAAAAAAAACTGCTCCCCTTTAAAATGTATAAATACACAGATATGCTTTCTGGGTATCTAAGACTCTTTTCACCTGTTTATTTCCTAAACTATTCTTGTTGAAATATAAGCATTTGCTATTGGATTGCTAAACTTTTTTTTTCTTTACTAAAATACATTTTCCCTACTTCTTCTGAAGCTTTTTCTATTTTCATTTGTCATCTATGATTTTGGACATATAATAGTTTTTGTGAGAAATAATTCCCAAAACAAGCATAAATATTTCCAATGTACAAAATTATGACAATTCTTTGCTATTCAAATACAGATGGAATATGCAATCATTCTTTTGAAGAGGCAATTAACACTTAGTGAGTGACTTAGGATGTTGAAACTCTTTGAAGTTTTCTTTTATTTCACTGCATATAACCAAGAATCAACATATCTACTGTGCAATAGTGCTAATCTAAACAAGAACTGCCTGAAGATTTTTAGTTTAGTGATGTAGAATATTAAATAAAATACCATCAGACTCTTTTATTAGGTCACAGAAGCATGGTTTTGTTACTATTGACTCAATATAGCTGGGTATATAACTCTATTCCAATCTTAATAAAGTCCAAACTGGAAAATTATTTCAGAAGTTTTCCCATATCTTTCAAAAAATTGCAAAATATATTTGTGTCATAGATACAAATTGCTGTGATGTGTAGGATCATGTTTTACTCAGCAATAGCCATTCAAACTCAACATCTTAAATTATATGTTGTCTACTTTCCAGTTGTACAAATGATTATATTTTTGGTCTTAGGAAACTGATTGCTGCTAATATGGTAATACACAAGGCACAATACATATACTTAAATTTTCTTTTTCTGTATGTTATGGCTCATTTTTTTCAGAAATATAAGAAGTAGATGGATATTTTAATCTATTATTTTTTGGGGCGGAGGGGGCGGGGTTACCCAGGATTGAACTCAGCGGGCACTCGACCACTGAGTCACATCCCTTGCCCTATTTAGTATTTTATTAGAGACAGGATCTCACTGAGTTGCTTAGTGCCTCACTAAATTGCTGAGGCTGGCTTTGAACTCGCAATCCTCCTGCCTCTGCCTCCCAAGTCACTGGGAGTACAGGAAGGAGTGTGTCACTGTGCCCGACCTTAATCTATTGTTATTGTATAATAGGAGAATTATATATTCTAAGTAAAGATCAAATGTGAAGCTGTAGTTGAACTACATCAAGGAGACCTTTGCTTCCCTTCTGCAGACTGCACATGTGTTTAAAAATCATGTAAACATTCAGTTTTAGATACTGTTGGAATTAAATTGGAATTATTTTAAACTTACTTCCAGGGAGGCCCAATTTAGTGGCTAGGTGCCATTAATTTAATCACAATAGATAAAATAGATCAGAAACTACAAATGAAATATGTATGTATGGATGTTCTAGCAAATAAAAGATAAGTCATTGTATGCCTGAGAGAAGGCTTTGAGGGTGGAAATTGATTTATACAAACTTTATTCAAGAATTGAAACCTGACAAATTGGTCCTAAAGACTAAAGTTGCCACAGTTAATAGTCACTGGGTCTAAAACTGGTATACATTAAAGATTATGTTTTTGTGCTTTGAATGCAGGGAATTAATCTGACCCAGGTTACAAAGAAATAATTTGAGAGGAAAAAAAATTTTCAAAGCTGATTTAACTAATATAAACTATTTTATATGATGAAAAATGATTTACTTCTATATCTTTATGTTATCTTTTTGGTAATATGATGCAAACTGTGTCTTAATGGGAACTAACTCGTGTGAAAAACAGACTTATTTTTTCCAGAAGAGGAGGGTATTTTGATATTTGAGAGGCTTTCTTTTTCAGTTTCATATTTATTTCATTTTCATGTTATTCAAAAATGTGATTGCCTTACTCATTCTTTTATTTACCTATTGAACACATATTTGTAGAAATATAATCAATATGGGCCAGTCATTGCCCTGGACCCTGAGGACATCCAGATGGTTCCTGCCCTTGGGGTTATGGGTAGTGCCAGCTATTTATCAGGTAGTTGTAAACTCATGAGGTCACTGTGCTTGTAAAAATACCTTATTGCACTTAGAGAAGCCATGATCAGACCAGAAACTTAACTAACTCAAAGAAATGCTGTCATAGATTAATTATAAATCTGTCTATCACTTAGAGAAAATATTACAGTCAGGATAAACATAATTTTCTTAGAATCACATTATTATTATTTGAGCCCCTTGGGCTATTAAATAATCAGGAAGCCCATTGTAATTTTTACAAGTTGTAATTTTTGGTCACTATTGTTTACAATTGACCATAAGCCCTTTAAAACCTTCATGAAGAAAAGGTTTTTATTAACTCAAGTTGGGCCCAGTCCAGGAAAAAAATGAAGCTGTTTCTGCTAACTCCTTTTTATGGTTTAGATTAGGTGTCTCCCAAAAGCTCAATGTGTGAGTCAATGCACAAAAGTTCAGAAGTAAAATGATTGGGTTACAAGAGCCTTAACCTAATCAGTGCATTTATTTGCTGACAAGATTTAATTAAGTGGTAACTGTAGGCAGGTAGGGCATGGCTGGAGGAAGTGGGTGATTGGGGAAATGCCTTTAGGGTTTATATTTTGTCCACAATGAAGAGAATCTCTCTCTGCTTCCCAATCATCATGGCCTGAGCTGCTTTCCACTGCCACAGCCTTCTGCCATGATGTCCTGCCTTAGGCTGGACCATGAGTAATGAATGGAGCTGCCTGTCTTTAGACTAAGACTCCTGAAACTGTGAGACCAAATTGTTTTCATCAGGTCTTTTTGATCACAGCGGTGAAAATGCTGACTAAAACACCTCTTCAATCAAAGAATTGAGCCTGCATTTCTGTTGCCACCCTCCCTGTGCCTTTCATATTGCTCATTAGGAATTAAGTGGAAACATCAGAAAACCACTGTTCTCTACAACTCACCTCGGTCACCTTGAATCATTATGCTCTCTCCCCCATGTGTGCCTATCACAACTTAACTAATAATCAAAAAGGCACTGCGTACCCTTGTTTTGTCTTTGGTCCTCAGTCTCCTGCTGTGCCCTTGACTCTATTATTTGGAGGTTAAGTTTATTATTTATAGAACTCTATTTACCCTACCAATCTATCAAAAGTCCCACCAAATCTTAATAAAGAACACCGGACTTCCCTGCTTCCTCTGCAGAACTTACATATGAATTTTTTTTTCTCCAACAATTATCCTACTACTGGGCCTGGAGCTGGAATAATTCTCCTTTTTCCTTCATGACTGCATGTAAACCATTCTCCTTCCCTAATATCATGTCACTTTATACACAGCTATTCTTTGCCGTTATCATCTACTGACCCCTAGGCCACTCCCTCTTATTTCTTAATTATGATAGCTCTTTCTCTTCAACATTACTTCTGTATTAATTCTTATCAAATTTAATAAAACTTTAAATAATGTTTTAACACATCAGCCATTTATCTTCTGGACCAAATCTCAGCTACCTGTATTAATTATTATTCTCTAAAGTCCAGACTTTCCCAAATGCTCTGTATCTCAATTTTATACAAACTTCTCTCTGGCTGCTACAGCCTAATTTTCTAGGTTACTCCTTGTGCATTTCCACCCCAACAATACACAAAAGCATTCTATTGATTTATGCTCCCAGCTTTCCACAGGCTTACACACTCTTTATGTCCTGGACTTGTCTCCATATTTTCTTAAATTTCAAGGTCTATCACGTAAGCACTATACTCGCCTTGTCCCTGAACTCCCTAGCCACTCTTTTACTCCCACATACTCACTCAGCAAAGACAAAATCCTAATTAAAACCAGCTCTCCACCTATTCTGTTTTACTGCCTGCAGAGCTGAACCCAAAGAGGAAAGCAAATGACATGAAAATTAATTTCACTTTCACTCTTTACCACATACCTCAGTTTTGTTTTGTCCTTAACATTTTCAACTAAGATATGCATTCCTGATTAATTTACTGTCCTTGAAATATATCTCACATCTTCTCATCATTTCTTAAGACTCTTTTGTCTAAACTCACTTTCAATTGATGATTTTCCCATATACACGATAAAATTGGAGCAATGAGAAGATAATATATACAGACTCTCATTACCATAATCTACTGTTGTCACCTACACCTACCACTCTGCTGTCTACCCTTTATTATAAATGAACCATGTACAGACTAATATGAGACCAATAGTATGTTTAATCCTTTAATTAAATATTGCTCTGGTTCTTCTCTTTTCTCTCTTCTACACGATCCATTTCTCGTTACTGCAGAATTCTCATAAGATATGGTCATTTTATTTTATTTGTCAGGAATGTGTAGAGAATCACAACCAATAGAATACACACACACACACACACACACACACACATACAGATGTGTATATGTATGTGTGTGTGTGTGTGTGTGTGTGTAGAGAGAGAGAGAGAGAGAGAGAGAGAGAGAGAGAGAGAAAGAGAAATTGCAAGGCACTGGCTCATGTCTTTATGAAGGCTGAGAAGTCCCATGATCTGATCTTCATGATAATGACAAAGAAAAGCTGGTGACTCATTTCCAATCCAAACAAAAATACCTGAGAACCTGGAAAATTTTTAGCATAAGAAATACTCCAAGTTTGAAGTCCTGAGAACCAGAGAGCTGATAGCATTTAATTATAGTTCCAGTCCAAAAACTTGAGAACAAGAAGGACTGGTGCTATGAGTCTCATTGTCAGGGCAGGAAAAGATCCATGTCCCAGCTTCAAAAAGTCAGGCAAAGAGTAAATTCTCTGCCATTTTGATCTATTCAGGCCCTCAATGGATTATATAATGCCTACCCAATTTGAGGAGGATGATGCTTTGTACTTAGTCAACCAATTCAAGTAAAGCTTTTCCTCTTGATTAGAAGGGAGAGCAGTAGAGAAGGAGCAAGAAGGAAAGGGGAAAGCACAGGGAGTGAAATGTACCAAATTGTGATAGATAGATTATATATATATGAATATGTCACAGTGAATCTGACTTTTAAGTATTATAATAATAATGTACCAATGAAAAAATAAATAGAGGTGAGACAGTGGACTGAGGGAATGGGATGGTGGAGGGAAGGAACTAGGAAGCCCTGGGGAATGAAATTGACAAAATTGTGCTACATGCCTATATGAATGTGTTATAATGAACACCACGAGCGTGTGTAACTGAAATGTATTAATATAAACACTTTTAAAAATCACAACAAATTTCTCTAATAGTAGTATCTGAAATATCCTTGTTTCACTTTCTTCACTTGCCTTTGAGGACACTTCTGAATTCTCTTGGTTATTTTTTTTCCTAGTTCACTTACTTGTCTTTGTCTTCTTTACTGTTCCAGTGTTTCTCTTTAAATATCTTCTTTCTTCAATTGCCTTCTCCTTTTTCATTCAGTCTGTTAGAGATCTCATATTGTCATGGCTTTAAATATCATCTGTGTACCAATGACTCCCAGTTAACTTTATTTCTAATTCCAAACATATACATCTAACTTCCTTCTTAAATCTCCACTTGAATGTGTGATAAAAATCCCCAACTGAACACATCCAAGACTTTTTCCCACCTTTCAGAACTGCCATATTAATAGCTTTTTCTTTCTCAGTTGTTGGTAACTCTTTCAGTTTCTCGTGCTAAAAATATTAGAAAGACTCCTGACTTTTTTTTTTTAATTTACTATATTGAGTTCATCAGGAAATGTTATCTTTATCTTTTAAATATATATAAAATCCACCACTTTTTAAGAGTTTGCTATTATCTAATTTTAAACCACAATTACCTTGTACTTGGAAGACTGCAGTAACCATATAAAAGGTCTCTATTATTCATATATTGTCACAGCAGAATCTATTCTTAACAAACCGTGTGGGTTGTCCTTTAAGAACTTGATTATATCAAGATGTATTACTATCTTGTTGATACATAATCCCTAGGCTTCCCATTACATCAAAATAAAGTCTAAAGCCCCTAAGGACATATGAAGCCTTATATAATCCAGCCATTCCTTATTTGACCAAATCTCAATTTACTGTGGCCCAACCACTGAATTGCTTATTCTGCCAAGTATGTTGGCCTTCTTTCTGTTTGTTAAATACATCAGGGATGCTTCTGCCTTACATCCTTTATGTGAAATCATCTATACAGGAGGGGAAAAATATTCTATTATTAGCATTTGATTTATTGAGAATAATTATAATCAGACAAAGCTAAAGACTTTAATATGCAATTGCAATAGGGGAAAATTGATTACCTTGGATAATAATTAGATTGGCATTTTTTTTAAAGAAGAAACAGTCACCTGAATGGAATGAAATTTAATGTCAATTTCTTGCAAGAAGAACCTGAGAAAACATTGTTCAAAATTTTAGAAACCAGTTTAAATGTAGGTTTCTGAGTGTTTGTATATATTTGTTTTTATACTTTATTCTGGTTGGGAATTCTGAGATCAATAAGAAATAAAGTACCTTCCAGAATATTGTTTTTTATTGTGAACAGAATAATAGCAGAATCTATGAGATGATTACAGTTACACCAGGTTACAGAAGCCCTGTATGAAAAGCTTCCAATTTATTTAGGAGATAGGTCAAGATATCCCTTTCTAAGTTCATTTAAATATATATATTTAAACTTGTGTCTCTATAGTCTAAGTTAAAGACATGTCTGTAATCCATTCAACATATACTGCCACTTATAGAAATTGATAAGAGGAAGTTTTTTGGGAACTTTGTCAGTTATGTCAGTTCTGGGAGGCAAAATTTAGCTCAACTTTAGTGATTAGGAATTAATACTCTGTATCAGGGTGTTTCTGAATTGATATTTTGTTGATTCTAGGATTCTTAAGAGCAGTTGTTCACTGGAAACTGAGGTAAACTTCTTCTCTACACCTTACTCTGGGAAAGAAAAACAAATGTGGAAAGAATACAACTTGCAATTGGAGACATTTACCCATTTAGGTCCACTTGTACATGAACCGTGTACCACACACTAAAGTGTATTAGGAAGTACCATTTCTCTAAAATAACTCTTTTCTATGTTCAAGAAAAAGTTATTCTTTTTTAATAAATGGCTAGAGTGTCCAAACATCAAGGCAACTGGCCTGCATGTTATACAATAATTGTTGGCTAAATATTGATTTCTTTAGGTTTTATTATTTTAAACAAATGCATTGGGGAACCAGTTCATGAATTTTCTTCCCCTTTTTTGTGTGCTAAAAACAATACTGACTCAACCTAAAAAAAAAAAAAAAAAAAAAAAAAAAGTCATGTTTACACAAGACAGAGAGTGCATACACTAGCTATAGTGGCCTACTGTTATGTTGTATTTTTGTACCAAGAAAGATGAGCCCCTCCTCCTGCTCTAAAAAGAATGGCAATGGGCTAAATGCCTGGCAAAATATATGGAGGATGAATTGGCAAGAACAGCAGCTTTTGGAGCTTATTCTCCTTGACTGTCAGTGCTCCGTCACTGCCCAAGTTACGATGAGCCAGGCCACCCTAAGCTCTTTCCGTGGTCTATATTGAAAATTCTGATGCAAGCTTCAAAAGAAAAGCAGAAATCCTTCGAAACAAGCAGTGTCTTGGAAATTTTTCCACATTTATTTATTTATTCTCATTTTTGTCATTTCCTTATAATTAAAAATCAGTCAGATTCATTGTTATGTAATATGCAGAGAACATAATTTGGTTAATTTCATTCTCCAGTGCCTTCGATTCTCATTTATTTTATGGAAGCCTGTGCTAAACCTGGGACCCAGTATTAGGCCATGCCTTTAATATAAGATGACCTTTATCCTCCAGGAGCTGGCCCTGTTCTCATTCCTTTCACAGCCCAGTTTCCTGCAGGAGGAAAATAAATCAACTCACAAACACTTTGATTTTTTGATTCACAGTGAATGCTCTTTACCTTTATTTGTTCTATCTACAGATTTTAGCTGCTAATCTTAAGCTCTACCATACTCTACTGTATCCTGAGTTGCCTGGACCCCATTGGCCACCTAAAATTCTACATCCCAAACTTTTCTCTGTCTTTACACCAGCAGTTCTCAAGCTCTTGTTCTTCCCTGGATTCCATTTTCTGCTTTGCTCTTCTTACTTTGCCATCTTTCTGAATCATCCTATTCATTGCAGTTACCACCAACTTGACCATGACTCCATTGTTCCCTGTCCCTTCCCTCCTGAAATCTAGGTATCTATTTCTGAATATCTCCTACATATTTCACATGGATGCCCCACAGGCATATCAAGCTCATGTCCAAATCTGAACTCATCGTGTTTTATCCTAACCTGCTATTCCTTCTGTCTATCTTGAATAATTGTATCCCATTCATACAAACCAGGCTCCTGGTACAATACTGTGACATATTTTTTTTTCCCCTTCACTTGACCCAAAAAAAGTCAGGAAGTTCAAATTATTTTTCACTCTTAACCAACCTCAAGTTTTAACTACTTTTAACCATCTCAACCACTTTTGATTTAGTTTTGATCATAAGGAAATTTCAGTATGTTAAAATAATAACCTCACACTTTGTTTCTGATCAACTGTTCTAACCTGTGCAATCCATAATCTAGTAGATAAAACTATCTTTCTTAAGTGCAAATTGAATAATCAGTGTCTCATTTAATTACTGAGTAAATCACATTCTCCTTAGTAAGGCAGTCGTAATTTACATATTTCTTCAGTTTGCTATTTCTTCTAGACTTTCTTCTTATGCACTGTGGATTTTCAACTAAATTCATATTTCTTAGATCAGTTGTCAATTATTCAAAGGTATTTTGGATTTATGTCTCTCACTGTCACTACTTGAAACACCTTTAGTATGAGATCTTGTTCCTCTCTACCCAGAAAGTGGTTGCTCATCTTTTGAGTCTCAGTGAGGCATCGTATCTCTTAGAAGATTTTCTTGGACTAAGTTGCCCTGTACATATGTGCTTTTCCAGCTTTATTGTAACATTATGTTTACTCATTTATTCATTACTTCATTTATTCAAAATGTATTTATTTAGTTTCTAAGGTATTTGGCCATGTGTTGATGTGGGGAATTGAGAAAAAAAAATGATGTTGTCTAAACTCAAGAGGACCAGAGTTGAGGAGAAAACAGGTCTGTAAACATCAAGTTACAAAATGATATTAATGTGTTTTTTTGCAACATTTGATTTGAAATTGTGTAATTTGATGTGAAGATCATATAGATGTGTCTGTCAAGATCCACAGAGAATAACTGCAACCCCTCTGTTGAAATAGAAGGAAATTAGGGCAGGTAATTTTTACACAGGTTATGAAATAAAATGAAAAGTTAACAATATGTGATGAAGTAACATAAATTGCCAGCAGGAAAAACAAACAAAAACAACAACAACAATAATAACAACAACAACAACAAAAACACTTTCACCTACAGGCTGGAGATAAAATGGGAAGAAGACAGTACTAGTGCTGGTTTGTCCTGTGACAGCTAGGGCCATGGAGAAGCAGCTGATGCTGTACAAAATCTCAATGGAAAAGGAAAATTTTTGTCTTCTCCCTTTCATTTTCTGTTTCTCATTTGCTGATCACAGTCACAAGACTCCAGCCTTGGAAGTGCAGTTCAAGTCTTGATTTTCTCATTTATTATATGAAGCAGTAATGTTACCTTGATGAACTATGTGATAATTAGTGATAATGTAGATAAAATAGCGGGTAGTGCACTGGGAAAACTCAGTGTTCTCAGAATGATAGATAATATCATTATCATATTTCACAATCAAAATTAAATGGTAAGAGAGTTTCAAACCCTAGTATTTACTATTCTGTTTCATTACCCTTGTACTGCTCATGCCTAGCAGAATATCTGAAAGATCATCATTATTAATAATTATTAATTTGTTAATTTATTTAGCACAATTTACATCTGTGTATACTAAGTGTTAAGGATACGAAACATATTCCTGCCCTACGATCCAGTCTACTATTTAGATTTCTTGATGGGAGAACCCTTGCTTTCTACCCTTGTCTCCTTCCCAACTTTCTCATATTTTCTTGCTGGTTGCACATACAAAAACAAAACAAAAAAGAAAATGAATGGAAAAATGGATTAAAATTTTCTGCAGTGCATGCTACTCCTCTACAGGCCCAACTTTTCTTGACTAGAAAACTTATTGAACTCTAAGAAGATATTGACTGCTAAAAAACTGGTTAGGAGGACAGTATTTCCACTGAGCATTATGCTTTTTCACCCATAGGAGAGAAAAAGAAAAATTTGGAAACAGTTTTTAGGGAAATATGTAAATTTAATAGAATAGGTATTTTTTCCCCAGTTCCTTCATTTATTTTTAAAATTTAATGGTCCCTGTAAGATACTTATTCCAATATGTAGACACCAAATACATACCATATTTGATTAAATGAATTAGTCCTTTAAAAGGTTTACTGAAGTCCCTGTGGGCATTTTCTCCCCTAAAATGAAATACAGTTTAAATTCATATTCACAAAATACCTTGGCAATTGTGATACTGCAGTGTAAGGTTGAATGGTCACCTGTGACTCATTATTTTCTGTTGCATTTTGAATGCAATCTGGTCATGGCAGCTTAAAAGAAAGATGTACTTAAAAGCTTTGGCCAACATTATTGGTTACTATAAAATAAAAGAGATGATACAAGAGGATGTCCTTAGCCTTCTTAACCTTGGACAATAGTCCTTTGTAAACAGAAGGAGAAGGACCTCTTGTCAAGTAAAATTGGTCAATCTTCAAATATTTCCCTAGAGTAGTATTCCTCTCTTCTTTGACATATATGCAGGGTTAATACATTTGCACTCAAAACAGACTGGGAAAAATTGACATCTACTGACCTTCACTCAGAAAAATATAAAGGCTCTTGTTTAGATAGTAGAAGAGCATTCTCAACAAGGTATCCTATGATGTAGGAGGAATGGTAAGCAAAGATTAGTGAATATGTAGGCAAACCTAAAGCATACTACTATTTTTTCCTTCATTCTCTTTCTTTCTTCCTTCTCTTTCTTTCTTTCTTTCTCTCTTTCTTTCTCTCTTTCTCCCTCCCTCCCTCCCTCCCCCCCTCTTTCTTTCTTTCTTTCTTTCTTGCTTTCTTGCTTTCTTGCTTTCCTGTACTATTTACTGGAATGGAACCCAGGGCCTCACACAGTGCTTTACCACTGAGCTACATCCCCAACCCCTAAAGCAATATTAAGTTAAATAATAATGATGATTTGGGGGGGGTATTTTTTTAAAAAAAGATATCTAAATTGTTAAATGCTAATGTAAGTCATGAGGAGCGGTGTTAGAGAAAAAGTGTTCTTTGTGCAAACCATGTAAGTGGTTTTATAATGCTTGAGTGGGACAGTGGGTACAGGCAGGTGCCAAGTCTTAATAAAAGGTTGGAAATTCCTTCCAGCACATCCCTGCTTTGTTCTTATGTCTTTCACTCACTGTCAGAGAAACTTTGCAGTTTCCAGTCTTCAATATCAAGTCAGAAATCATGTGGTTGAGAGAGAGAACATTTTTGGCAGTAGCGTCTGAGAGTCTGGTATATTTTAAACAATTTTAATTGACTGGTTATAAAATTATATTTTGATTTAGAGACAGCCTGTATAATTTCAGTCTTAGACTGTCCTTTCTTCTTACATGAGACTAAAATTAATTGCCAAGTTTTCATTTTGTTTTTAAAAGTAATTCTAAACATTTTAAATTCATACTTGAGAACAATGATAAGATAGTATGATAGTATGAGGCAATGCAATGAAATATAGTACGTAATTCTTATACTTAATTTTGGATGATGGATGAGAATAAAATAGTAAACTACAAGAGAACATTCAATGTGTACATTTCAAAATAATTATTGGAGAATTTCATGAGAGGTAACATTGTTTATTAAATGTTAGACAGATCTCCTTCCACAGACGCTATTAATATTACTTTAATAAGCATTTGTTGCATGATATGAATGTGAGGTATTATTAGAATTCAGGTGAAGGTCACTATGAACACCGAATAACTATGGAAGACTGATGAAACTGGGACTTCAATTGATAAATGAGAACAGGATGTCAGTTTTGAACAAAGGGAAGAAATGAAAAAAAAAAAAACATGGTAGAATAGAGTTAACAAATTTGGAAAACAGGGATGGAATAAATGTAAATTCAAACCCATATTCTTTATAATCAACCCCAGACTTAGGAAAGTGTAGTAATTTGAAGGAAGGTTTGTATAAAGCAGGGCTTTGATGTGATAAGATAGTCCATTTTAACCTCCCAGAAGTACAAAAATGGTAAGAAGAACAAGAATGCAAGGTAAGACAACTAGCCAGATTTCAGGTTTACACGTTTTAGTTTATTATCCAAAGATGATTGAGGAATAGCTACAGGTGAGCAAGTGGGCTGTAACTTGGTGACAAATATAACAGACAATAATGCAGAGGGCTAGAAAACAAATAGGAAAGAGTAGATATTTCAGGATCATTACAAAACTTCATGCTTGCTATCCCAGGTAGATGCTAGCTTTCTTGGAAAATTTATGCTAATGCAGATGCATCCAGTACTTGCAGTACAGCATAGAGAAAATGGTATAGAATTATAAATTGAAAAACTTATTTATGTTGATTGGATATTGATTTTATTGAATTTATGCAACTAAGGGCCAGTGAATAACAGCCACACACGATTGTCTCTCTGAAAGATACAAACATTTGCATCATCAAAGAAAACTCTTCCCCTCAGCCATCACCAATATGAAGAGTTGGGCCTCATCATCCCGATATATATCAAGACTAGAAGGATGCTCATTTCTCAGCTTATATTGTAATAATAGGATTTTTTTTTTTCATGATACAGTTGCTGACTTAGGGAAATATCTTATAGTGCTCTATAACTTATCCCTTTTGTCCAGCTTTCTTAGTTCAAATTGTGTGAACAATTTGTGGCTATCTCTCTTTATTGAAGTGAATTCCCCCCTAAAATTTGTGCAGTCTTGCATCATGTTAACTAGTAAGAAAAATATGGAAAATTTCATTCTTCTGTTTCCCATGGTTATTGTTTGAAATAATCACAAAATAAGCACTTTATAAATATTTATTGAAGAAACCTAGCATGATGGTGCACGCCCATAATCCCAACAGCTCCAGAGGCTAAGGAAAAAGGATCATGAGTTCAAAACCAGCCTCAGCAATGTCCAGATAGTAAACAATTCAGTGTGACCCTGTCTCTAAATAAAATACAAAAAAAGGGGGGGGCTAGGAATATGGTTCAGTGGTCTAGTGCCCCTGAGCTCAATCCCTGGTACCAAAAATCAATGAATAAATACATACATAAATAAATATTTATTGAAGAGATGAATGACATATAAATACTTCAGTGTGATTTGGTCAATTCACCCAAGAAGGTGACTAAATAAAACTGAGCTCATTGCCATTCTTTGTGTTCCTGCCATTCAGCAAAACTTTCTCATTTGTTTGGATCTGGGGATTTATTGGGTTTTAGTTTTATGCAATAATTGGAAAAATATTCAAGGTTGAAATTTTTATTTTTAAAAAATATTCAGTGAGGAAATACTAGGGAATGATATTGGCTAAATTATATTGTTATATTGTGTGCATATATGAGTATGTAACAACCAAGTCCACTATTATGAACAACTATAATGCAGCAATAAAAAATTGGAAATTTTTAAAAAATAAGGCTTTTTTTAAAAAGTAGGAGAAGATTGGAATTGTAACACATATGTTTGGCATAAAGTTCTTTTCTCTGTCCTTTTCATAGCTTTTAACATCTTTAATGAGGTAAAGAAAATAGGCAGATATCCATTAGGTATAACTATGTAGGAAAATTCCACAAGGAATATTTTATTGCTACAGTTATTCAATGATTTTATCAGGTGACTGGAGTATTGACTCAGGGAAGGCATTTCACATCTATGTTCTGAACTAGTGAATTTATCTACCGTTATCTATACAACTAGCCTAGGTAGGTTCCTGTCTACAATTATTACTATTATTATTTTGGAAGTTCAATGAGCTATGTCTGTTCCAAGTGAAATAATTTTTTTCCAATATTGAGTTTCTAAGAGGATGTTGGTTCACAAAAACTAAACTGTGTTGATCCGAATGGTTTAAATTGCTATTTTATGAATTGTATTCTGTCGAAGGAATATACAGGTTAGTGTTTCTAACATGCACATTTTCTGCAAGCATGAACTATTTGCGGGAGGGTAGTTAGATGATTTTAGTTTAGAAATGAATTTGTAGCAACTGTGAAGGTACACTAAATAATTGTGTTATACAGATTTTAAATTCATCCCTATTAGGAGAAACATGTTTTCTTGAAATATGAAATTGTATGTAAACACTCAAAGCATTTTTAACTTACAGCATTACTGTCAGTACGTAAAGGATTCTATTTTGAATGCTGTCTTTAGATTTAATAAATATATTGAATCTGATGAGAAAAACATCTATCTTAGACCTGAAAATGATCTGTGAAAAAGAATGCCTGACTAGGATTCCATACTGCCCTCTACCAAATTCATTCAAAATAAATGAGCATTTACTTATGTGGATGTATACTTTCAAAGTGTGACATTTTTAGTCTGTAAAATGTAAAAAATTCTTAGTGATACTTTTATGTTCTAATTAGTTTTGTATATTTATTTTATAATATAGCATCTTTATTCCAGAAATAACTGCCTCATCCATGATGATAAAGTTGATAATGATATACATTGAATAATTTTGAGTTTATATTTTGGTTTGTACTTCAGATGCATTAACTCCTTTATAACCACAAATATATGTACCGATACTTTTATAGTCTCTTGCTTACAAATGAGGAAACTGAGCATTAAGCATTTTTAAGTATTTTTCCCAATATCAAAAAGTTACAAAGCTGGCTTATACTGGAACGGAAATTTGATCCTTGATCAAACTCTAGAAACTGTGCTTTCACTCAGTAACTTGTTGAAAATCCAAACTAATTAAATATTTATTAGGCAAGAATTGATGACAAGGAAAGCCAACAGAAAATGTGAAAGGCACTTGTGGGAAGATCTTTGTCTCCTTATTTCTCTTTTCCATCCTACTTTCCTCTCTCTTACTTCTTCTTTCACATCACTCTTTCCCTCCTATCCTTAATTCGTCTTTCCTTCATTTCTCCCATCTCTTTAATAATGAATGCATTTGTGCACAGAAATACTTAAACCAGTGGTGTCTATTTTGCCACGCATAGAATACATGAAAATGTTTGACGATATTTTTAGTTATCATATCTGAAAGATGCAACTGGAATCGAATGGGTAAAGGTAAGGGATACTATACTATACTATCCCACAATATACAGAACAACACTGACGACAAATAATAATCTGGTACCAGATGTCAATAGTACATTTGAGAACTATTTGTTGAAACCAAGAAAACTATTCCATTATCTCAAGGAAAAAAGTAAACCTGTCCATATGCTCACAGCAAATGCTATTATTGTGCTTAATTTTAAAGAAAATATTGTTTTAACAAAGGTGATGGTGTAATTGTAATATATCAGAATCAATGCACCTTTATTTATTTAAATCAACATTGTTCCGGTTGTCTTCTCTTGTTCATGCATCTTGATCAATCGAAAGGATCACTACTCTTTGTAATCCTTACAGCCAATATAATGGGAGTATACACAGAAAACAAAGTCGACTTAGGAAGGATCAGTGAGAAGATAAATTAAAATGCCAATGCAATCAGAGATAGAAAAAGATGTAAGATTTGGAGTAGTCACTTGGGATTGATTCATCAAACATTAATTCCAAGGAAATGTTTTTTTTTTCTCATAGTACAGAATTTCAATAAATTTATGTACTCTAAAAATTATTCACATTTAAATGCAGCTTCCCAAATGCCAATACAATAGTCATGACATTGTAATTGAAATAACATGCCAGAAAATATCATAAATGTTCCATGCAATGGTGGGATTCATAAGATAATCAAGCAAAAATGCCAAATTTATTTAACAGATTATTTATGATACATATCTATTTATCTTTCTATCTGGGAAAAAAACCCACAAAAGAACATATAGTTAAATAATAGATAACTGATATAACAACAACAACAAAAAAGGTAATGGCTGTTGAAATTAAGGAAGATTTCATATAGTTTGTTAATTATCATGTAAATGTTACCTGAGATATGTCATTTAAATACACAAATCTTCATTAACAAAAGTTCTTCAGTAAGTATGTTACTCTAAGTAAAGTTCAGCAATCTTGTTTGATAATTTGGATAGCTTCAAAATTCAAAGAAATTAAAAAGGCCTAAAAGTTTCTTGAGCTCATGAAGATTAAATGAGGATTGAAACATACAGAACTTTCAGGAAATAGTAGCATATTTTACAATATTCTTCATATTATTTAAATTAGTGTGTGATAAAAGTACATATTTTGAACAAAAGATAAACAAAAAAAAACCCTAACTTTTTATTTCTCATAAGTATATTTTGCTGGTTGGAATACTTATCAAACATGGACATTTCCATATACATTTTTATTTAAAAACATTCTGTTACAGAAAGAAGTGCAATCAACTATTCATTCTCTTATTTTGTAAAGTGTAGATTTTAGAAATAGGAAAGAAAAAGCTTTCGCAGTAGTTAATTGAAATTTATTAGAAATTGTGAGTGATGGAAGATTTTCACATTGCATTTTTTCTAAGAGACAGAATTCAAGTAGACCTCTTTGTATCTGCAAAAGTAGGGTAATTGCTACTGGATTGTGTTTTAAAAGCTCTTTCAACATTATCATTTTTTCTTATGCTGATATAAAACTTATGGATTAAATGTCATAGAAATTAATTGAAAACTTTGATTAACCAGATTTGGATGTCCTGACAAACTGTGTTTGTTGGTTAACACACTGTTACTTGAAAAACTCTCGTTTCAACTTACATTATTGAAAATCTTTTTAGACTGTAACGCCCAATGTCCTTGTTTTCATAATGAAACTATACAGCTAAGAGTGATTTCTTTATTGTTAACTGATTCTCTTCAAGTGTCTCAGGTTATTTAATCTATACATTAACTTCCATTATAGATGTTTGCAGATGTATTACGTGTATATTGCTAGGAATGTTTAGGCATTGAACTATTTATTCGAATTAAAATTTCTGATGTGAGTTTTTTAAATACATGTTTATTTTTTTATTTTTCTTTAAAATTAAAAAGCAATTGAATATCTTTAATGAAATTAGAACTTTCAGTAGTTGGTTTACAGGTTACTGAGGTCTAGATATGTTTCTTAGTTACCTGAGAAGATCAGTGAGGAGATCAGTGGAAAGCCAATAATGACAACCAGGTATTTCTATAACCCAGGGCATCTCAAATAATGCACTATTGCTATTTGAGGCCAAATGATTTTTGTTGTTGTTGTGGGGAGCTGCCCTGTGTGTTTTGCCATGTTTAATAGCATCCCTGTAGCACCTTCTCCCCTTGTTCCAGTTTGTGAAAATGTAAGAATCTCTTCCAACATAGCTAAATAGGGGAGAGGGCAATGCTCCTTTAGAATCGCTGCTGTAACCTGTTAAAATTAACCATAGCTTGGCACAAAATCATGAGATTTATAGACCCAACACATCCTTCAAATGACTATCTCTTCATTGTTACAGATTTATGATAAGAGAAAATGGGAAAACACAATGCTCCAGTTAACTTGGAGATTTAATTCAGCTGTATAAGTTTTATAAATGAGATGCTCATAATGGAGGCAGTGAAAGATCTTGCCCAGTGAGTGATAAACGCTAGAGGAGAGAGTTGAGTTGGCAGAGCAGATGGGATGATAAACCAAGCCTTCTTTGCTACATTTTAGACAGGTCACACTGTACCCTCCCATGTGATTCTGTGTTTACTGCCTATTGTCTATTACCATGGGGATTGCTGACCCTCCAGCAGGGTTGACCAGAAGCCCCCAGGGCACAGGAGGAAGTGGCTGTCTAAGGTCCTGGGACAGGGGAGGGGTGTGGCCATATTCAGCTCTGTGCCTTGTGGGGATTGGACTTGTCCATTGGCAGGCCTGGGGCTTCCAGAGTTGCAAGGAGAAGGGATGTACTGTAGAATGACCTTCTTTGAAATAGCCAATTCTCACAGTAAGAAGAAAACATTTATTTAACAATTCTTTTTTTGGGATTTAATATATTTCTATTTTTTAATTTTTTTAATTAGTTGCTCATAACAATACAATGATCATGACATATCATACACTTGATTCAAATGGAGTATGAATTCTAAAGTGGGAGGGCCAGGCTGGTTGCAAATTTTGCTTTTGTCACTCCGTGACTTATCCAAATCACTCAAGCTAGCTCTATCTCCTTTTAAAATGATACCACAGAATTCTGTGCAGCAGGCAAGGGTTTTTTGTTTGTTTGTTTGTTTGTTTTGTTTTTTGTTGTTTTTTTTATATGACAGTGGAATACATTACAATTCATATTACACATACACAACACAATTCCACCATCATTTCTAACCATGCCCCTCTCTTCCCCTCTCACCATGCCCCTCTCTTCCCCTCTCATCCCTCTGCCCAATCTAGAGTTTGTCTATTCTTCCCTACTTTCCCTCCCTAACCCATTATGAATCAGCCTCCTTATATGAGAGAAAACATTCAGCATTTGTTTTTTGGGGATTGGCTTACTTCACTTAGCATTATCTCTTCCAACTCCATCCATTTACCTGCAAACATCATGTTCTCTTTTATTGCTGAGTAATATTCCATTGTGTATAAATGCCATATTATTTTGTCCATTCATCTACTGAAGGGAATCTAGGTTGGTTCCATCATTTAGCTATTTTGAATTGTGCTGCTATAAACATTGATATGGCTGTGTCCCTGTAGTATGCTGTTTTTAAGTCCTTTGGGTATAGACTAAGGAGAGGGATAGCTGGGTCAAATATTGGTTCCATTCCCAATTTTCCAAGGAATCTCCATACTGGTTTCCATATTGGCTGTACCAATTTGCAGTTCCACCAGCAGTGTATGAGTGCACCTTTGGAGGACAAATAATATAGGTGACAGGACCTGTAATTTGTAATATGCTCTGAAAAAAACCTGATTATTAAAACTGGTAATATTTCTATTTGATGTTACAAATGGAAATAGTGCATGCCTAGCTTAAGTTTGATGTGGAGAATAGCAGGTGAGCACTTTTAGTGTCTTTCTTTAGTGTGATTCTTTCCCCTGTTTAGATAGATGCTTATCTTTGGTAAGGCTAGATCTCTGAAATCCCATCCTCATGTCTGCAAATATTTCCCATTTTCCTATGTCTTCTACCTGTTATACAACAAGAGATACATTCTTGCAGTCTGATAAAAGAACATGAGGTCTAAAACAGTTGCCTTTGTTATCATAAATTAGGTTGAAATTTATTACGGATAGGTTTTTTTTTATTATTTAAGGAAATATAGAAGCATTCAGATCAAATCACTGGGCATCTTAACATCAAAGAAGCTAATCTGTGATCTAGGATTATATGTTGATGCTTTTCTCTTGGTGAATTTTATTTACGTCATTATAAAGCCAAAGTCTTAGCTGTGCACTCATTTGTTCAATAAAACAAAAATTCCCTTAGAAATACACTTAGACATTATCTCTATCTCTGGATGTATATTGAACTGAGGAAAGGCATTGAGCCCTGTTATTGAGCTTCTATCTTGCTCCATCTTCCTTTTTAAAAATGTGTTAGCTAAGCCAGGCATGGTGGCACTTGTCTGTAATTCCAGAGACTTCAGAAGCTGAGAAAGGAGAATTGCAAGTTTAAAGCTAGCCTCAGGAACTCAGCAAGGCCCTAAGGAATTTCTTGAGATCCTGACTCAAAATAAAATGTATGTAACAAAACAAAACCAAAAAGGTTGGAGATGTGGCTTAGTGGCTGAATGCCCCTGGGTTCACTTGCCCATTAATAAAAACAAATAAATAAATAGATCTTAGCTGGCTATGGGGAAACCTGCCCATTAATCCCACCTATGTGAGAGGCTGAGACAGAAGGATCACTTGCACATAAAAGTTGGGGAACAACTTAGGAAGGATAAAGGGAAGTATAGTGAGACTCCTGTCTAAAAAATGAGAAAGAAAGGAAAGAAAAAAAAAAAAAAGGTCTTTTGCTTTATTTTATTTTCAGTACTTAGTACTACATATAAAGCTCTGTGTGTGTGTGTGTGTGTGTGTGTGTTTGTGTTTCTTTTGAAATAACATATTCATTGATTTTTTATAAAAGACTTAATACAGAAAAAAGACTTAACAGGAAAATCCTTATATGATGTCTATCTGCATTATGATCTTAGTTTGACCAATAAACTATGTTACTTTCTGTTGAACTATTATAACTTAAAATCAATTTAACATTGAGCCATGTAGATAGCTCCATAATTAAAGTAAATGCACAATTATCCAGAACAATCACAATAGTAGTTCTAAGTGCCATTACATATTATTCAAATATTAATTTTTTTTAAATTATTTTTTCAATTTTTATTTTTCTTTGTTTGCATTATACTTGCTGCTTTTAATTGAGTGGAATCATCAAAGTTATCTCTAAGAATTTTAAGAGAAAAAATAATTCCACCTCAGAAACAAGTGGATATAAAACTTCCTTCTTGTTACCTTTGGTGAATCCTGCAAGAAAATTGATAGTTAATGAAAAATAACAATATGCAAAGTTTCAACGAAAGCATATTCTTAAATTTAGATTGTTTTTATGCAATACATAATAAATTATTTCATAGTCTTCCATGAGAAACCTAATGTAAGAAGAAATCTATTTTCCTTAAGGCAAAACAATTAGAAATCTTAACATTTTAAAGCATTAAATTTCTCTGCTATGTGAGTTGTTTTTCAAGTAGAATTTTATGCATATCATTAAAAAAATGGTTGAAATTTTACATTTCATTCTTTAAAATATTCGAACAGTACTATACTGGTATATATGACTCAACATGAAACATTTAAATACTACTAGATAGATTCAGGAAGGCCTTGTTAAATCTTGTCTCTCATCCTAAAACGTGGTCTTGGTCTGGAGATATGGTTCAGTGGTAAAGCATTTGCATAGCATATGGTCAGGCCTTTGTTCAAACCTCACACACACACAAAACAAAAACAAAAAAGGAAAACAAGCAAGCTACTAAAATATGGTCTAAGATATGAAATACTATCCAATGTTCTTGTCTGGACGTTTACTTATTTGCCTAGCAAAATTTTTGCTCATGATTTTAATTGTTCGCTAAAACCAAATATAGCTTCTGTCTCTCAATTTAACTTTTCTTCTTCTTAGCTGAATTTAACTCTTCAGATTTCATTTGTGGGCATTATTGACTTTGCATGGTAATCTGGCTTTTTCTTCCGGTTCCCTTTCCAGAATGGATCTTGTATCTAATCTCTGGTATTTTTATATTCCTGAATAACTGAAGCCTTATTCTGTACTAAGTATTTGAAGCTTTCTTCTACATATGACATGTCACCTACTTCTTTCAGTTCTTCTTCCCTAACTCATGGTCATTGTCTATGAACACTCCTACAGAGAGGCAGAAAGAAATAAAGACGTCATTCAAGCATTGGTGTAATTAGAAATGAATGAATATATATATATATATATATATATATATATATATATATATATATATATATATATACTCTGACACTTGTCCTGTAGGTAAATAAGAGAAAATCCCATCTGGGTTTATGCAGGTATTCAATTGAATCATTCATTCATTTACTAATTTATGTATTAAATTTTATATTCTGGGTTATTGTTACATTTCAATACACGTATGTACACATCTCTCTCTCTCTCTCTCTCTCTCTCTCTCTGTCACATACACACACACACTCTTATGCTAAGAAAAGTGTGCTGTAGTAAAATAGATATACAAAAGAGCCTCTGGACTTGCAGATGAAGGGACTCCTGGATTGACTTAAGCATTAACTTGTCCTCCATTGTGTTCACCATGTACAGAAATCACAGGAGTCTTAGCTCATTATTAGAAATCTACATTTAAATGTTATTTTAGAAATATTTACATACTGTGGGAAATAGTTTAAATGTGATGCTTCACTTCAGAATGGTGTACAATCAATGGATCCCTGCCCCCTAGAATCCCCATGGTGAGAAGAATATTTTGTGTGATGTATTATGTCAGAAAATACTCTATAATATGGAAATAATTACTTTCACTTAAAATGTAAACTCATTAAGTACACTAAATGTAAAATTTACCATTCACCCTTGCAGAGGGTCTAAGCTCCAGTAGTATTCATATAAAAATTTATAAGGGAATTGTATAGGATTTTGAATATGCTTAGTATGGAACCTATTTGTTTCCCCACTTCTGCTTGAATACTTTGTACTGTAAACACAGCGTACATTGAGCCAGGATGCTGAGAAGACAATACTGTGTTAGTTTGATAAGGGGATTTTTAACACTAATGCAGTCTGGAAAATATATCTTGGCTCTAAGTTTTCTCTTAGAGTAAAAACTTAAAAAATAGTAAGCTCATGTTATTGATAATAATTTATATCTCAATGTTTTTGAAAGTCTATTGAAGGCAGTGATCAGAGTAATTTAAAATAAGAATAAGTTTATAGTCAAATACAGTCTGATGAATAACACACAGTCTCAAAATAGTTCACATTCATTATTTATTGTTCCTATACATTGCAAAGAAGAATTTTAAGCAATAGGAACACTTAAACTTCTCTGGGACACTTAAACTTCTCTGTTTATATCCCTTTTATTTCTCTATTTCAAGTTGCTGAATACGTTACTAGTTTCTTCAGAATTCCCTTCAAAATCTTCACCTTTACTTTGCTACCTTCCTTTGCTCAGCAGTCCAACTTTTTCTCCTAATCTGAATCATACAATTCAGAAACCTTTTTACAAGCCCTCCTTAGCAGAAATGGGAGGGGAATGAATGACAATATTCATGTATTAATAATGTGCTTTTGTTGTCATATATACATCAGTGATCTTTGATTTATGATAATTTACTCTTATGCTTAGCCAGGGGAGAAATATTTAAATAGCTTGGGTGTGCTTTAGAGATAGAGTATTAGTTTATTTAGACTCAGTAAAATGGAGCACATTGATGCATCCATTTTCATTAATGGGAGTTAGCAACTGCTGCATATATCTCATAATTAGATTTACAGAGGTGCCAAGATGAGAAACCCAGTGATGTAGCACAATATATTATCCTTATCCAAAAGGTGCTTTTCATTGTCTGAAGAGACAGATGCCATGTTCTGGTAAGTACGATGAGTGTAGCTTTAGTTACTAATGTAACTCCATATGAAATGCTGCCAGTAGAAGTGTTTTACTTTTTCCTCCTCTATGTGTGAACCTAAACTGTTTTTCAAAGAAGCTAAACTGTTTATCTGTACAAATCTAATTGGAAATTTATCCCAGGAAGTATAATATATCTACTGCTACATTTCAAAGTAAGTTCAGAATTCAAGTAAAATAATAAAATCACTTAAAAGTACACTGGATTAAGAAAATCCATCGAAAGGCAGGACCTCTGGGAGGAGCCTGGCAAACAATCTCTCCAGGGAAAATGATAATTTAACTGGTAAAAAAGATTTTTTAACAACTCCATTAATGGAAAATCTCCAGAAATTGACCCATGGGCATTGAGCAGATGGAGAGAGATTTATTCAAGAAAATCTACCAACTGAAAGAAAGCTTGTATATTTTCAAAGATCTCTTCACTTCCCTGACTATCTAGCCCCCAGCAATGACCATTCCACTCTTTGCTTGGATCCATTTTTGTTGTTGTTGTTGTTGTTTGTTTTTGGACTCCACATATCACTGTGATGAAAAGAGTAAAATTTAATTGTCCTCACTACACATTAAAAAATAATGCTCGATCCCAACTGCAGCAGGACCCGGGAGATCCAGGCCAACTGATTCGCGTGGCCTGCCCTGCGGCTACAGAAGGCGTGGCGCCTCAGTGAAGCCATTAATTAGCAAGCAGGGAGGTTAGGGACTGCCATTATGTGGAACCCCGCCAGCCAAGCCCACACGGACCCTTGGGCCGAGCTGGGATCTCAGAAGGGGAAGGAAGCGGTACAGTCCCATCCCCCACAGCGGACACTCCACCAAGGCAGTCAGCGGCCACCATCAGGGAAAACTGAAGGATACACAGCCACTCTCCTTCAGAGTTCAACATCAAAACAGGTTGGTGTCATTCAGCTCACCCCCCAGACAGCGGGAATTCGCATAAAATCTCTCCTAGGCTTGCCGGGAGAGGGAGTATCAAGCTGAGCCTCCATAGAGACTAGGGGGAAACTAGAGACACCTGACCTCCAACCCCTCCTCCCAGTAGCAGCCAAAAGGAAACCTGGCTAGCCAGCGGTGGGGGAGGGGCAAGCAGAAAAAATCAAAGTGATAGAGTGCCAGGGATCCCAACTGCAGCAGGACCAGGGAGATCCAGGCCAACGGATTCGCGTGGCCTGCCCTGCGGCTACAGAAGGCGTGGCGCCTCAGTGAAGCCATTAATTAGCAAGCAGGGAGGTTAGGGACTGCCATTAGGTGGAATCCCGCCAGCCAAGCCCACACGAACCCTTGGGCCAAGCACAGGATCTCAGAAGGGGAAGGAAGCGGTAGAGTCCCATCCCCCACAACGGACTCTCCACCGAGGCAGTCAGCGGCCACCATCCGGCAAAGCTGAAGGATACACCGCCACTCTCCTTCAGAGTGCAACATCAAAACAGCGGACACTCCATCCAGGCAGTCAGCGGCCACCATCCGGGAAAGCAGAAGGATACACCACCACTCTCCAACAGCTTGCAACATCAAAACAGCCAGCAGCAGGACCCCGGAGAGCCAGGCCAACTGACTCGCGCGGCCTGCCCCGCAGCTACAGAAGGCGTGGCGCCTCAGAGAAGCCATTAATTAGCAAGCAGGGAGGTTAGGGACTGCCATTAGGTGGAATCCCGCCAGCCAATCCCACCGCCCACGCCCGGAACAGGCCCAGCGACCTGCCAGCATGGTAGTCACGACACCCCAATTGGAATAGGGACAGAGCAGAGCCGCCTTCCACTCCCGGAACAGGCCCAGAGAGACGCCAGTGTGGTAGACACGTCACCCCAATTGGAGTAGGGGCACAGCCGCCGCCCGCACCTGCAAGGGAGACTTTTCAAGTATACAAGAGCAACATAAATAAATAGGGGGTAAATTTCAAAAACACAACAGTTGCACCAAGCAGAAAGAAACGCGAGCAGTATGAAAAGACAAGGAAAGAAAGGACCACAAGCAATGCAGGTCAACTCAACTTTAGAAGAGGTAATAGCTGCAACAGATGGAATATCAGATAAAGAGTTCAGGATATATATGCTTCAGATGATCTGGAGTCTCAAGGAAGACATGAGACAGCAAAATCAGACAATGAAAGATCACATTGACAAACAAATCCAGGAAGTAAAAGATCAACTTCACAGGGAGATAGAGGTAATAAAGAACAAACAAATAGAAATTCTAGAAATGCAGGAAACAATAAACCAACTTAAAAACTCAATTGAGAATACTACCAGCAGAGTAGATCACTTAGAAGAGAGAACATCAGACAATGAAGACAAAGTATTTCAACTGGAAAAGAACATAGACAGCTCAGCAAGTCTGCTAAGAAACCATGAGCAGAACATCCAAGAATTATGGGACAATATCAAAAGACCAAATTTAATAGTCATTGGGATACAGGAAGGCACAGAACTCCATTCCAAAGGAATAAACAATCTATTCAGTGAAACAATATGAGAAAACTTCCCAGAATTGAAGAATGAGACAGAATCCCAAATCCTAGAAGCCTACAGGACGCCGAATGTGCAAAATCATAAGAGATCCACACCTAGACACATTATAATGAAGATGTCCAACATACAGAATAAGGAGAGAATTTTAAAAGCTGCAAGAGAAAGAAAGCAGATTACATTTAGGGGTAAACCAATCAGGATAACAGCTGATCTCTCAACACAGACTCTGAAAGCTAGAAGATCCTGGAATAACATATTTCAAACACTGAAAGACAATGGGCTCCAACCAAGAATCTTGTATCCGGCGAAATTAAGCTTCAGGTTAGAAGATGAAATTAAAACCTTCCACGATAAACAAAAGTTAAAAGAATTCGCAGCTAGAAAACCATCTCTTCAAAAAATCCTTGGCAAAATATTTCAGGAAGAGGAAATGGAAAATAACATTGAAAACCAACAATGGGAGGTAGTACAGTAAAGGGGGGAAAGTAGTCAAAGAGGATAACAAATCAGGTTTAGTAACATCAATAAACAAATATGGATAGAAGAACAAACCATATCTCAATAATAACCCTAAATGTTAATGGCTTAAACTCACCAATTAAGAGACACAGGCTAGTAGAATGGATCAAAAAACAAGACCCAACAATATGCTGTCTACAGGAGACGCATTTGATAGGAAAAGATATACATAGACTGAAGGTGAAAGGTTGGGAAAAATCATATCACTCATATGGACCGCGGAAACAAGCAGGAGTGTCCATACTCATATCTAATAAAATAGATTTCAAGCCAAAGCTAATCAAAAGGGATATAGAAGGACACTTCATACTGCTCAAGGGAACCATACACCAACAAGACATAACAATCATAAATATATATGCCCCAAATAATGGTGCAGCTGTGTTCATCAAGCAAACTCTTCTCAAGTTCAAGAGTCTAACAGACCACCATACAATAATCATGGGAGACTTCAACACACCTCTCTCACCACTGGACAGATCTTCCAAACAAAAGTTAAATAAGGAAACTATATAACTCAATAACACAATTAACAACCTAGACTTAATTGACATATATAGACTATACCACCCAACATCAAGTAGCTACACTTTTTTCTCAGCAGCACATGGAACCTTCTCAAAAATAGACCATATACTATGTCACAGGGCAACTCTTAGACAATACAAAGGGGTAGAGATAATACCATGCATCATATCTGATCATAATGGAATGAAACTGAAAATCAATGATAAAAGAAGAAAGGAAAAATCAAGCATCACCTGGAGAATGAACAATAGGTTGCTGAGTGATCAATGGGTTTTAGAAGACATCAAGGAGGAAATTAAAAAATTCCTAGAGTTAAATGAAAACACAGACACAACATATCGGAATCTATGGGACACATTGAAAGCAGTTCTAAGAGGAAAATTCATTGCTTGGAGTTCATTCCTCAAAAAAAGAAAAAAACAACAAATAAATGATCTCATACTTCATCTCAAAATCCTAGAAAAAGAAGAGCAAAACAACAGCAAAAGAAGTAGAAGGCAAGAAATAATTAAAATCAGAGCTGAAATTAATGAAATTGAAACAAAAGAAACAATTGAAAAAATTGACAAAACTAAAAGCTGGTTCTTTGAAAAAATAAATAAAATTGACAGACCCTTAGCCATGCTAACGAAGAGAAGAAGAGAGAGAACCCAAATTACTAGCATACGGGATGAAAAAGGCAATATCACAACAGACACTTCAGAAATACAGAAGATAATCAGAAATTACTTTGAATCCTTATACTCCAATAAAATAGAAGATAGTGAAGGCATAGATAAATTACTTGAGTCCTATGATCTGCCCAGATTGAGCCAGGAGGATATAGACAACCTAAACAGACCAATAACAATAGAGGAAATAGAAGAAACCATCAAAAGACTACCAACTAAGAAAAGCCCAGGACCAGATGGGTATACAGCAGAGTTTTACAAAACCTTTAAAGAGGAACTAACACCAATATTTTTCAAGCTATTTCAGGAAATAGAAAAAGAGGGAGAACTTCCAAATTCATTCTACGAGGCCAACATCACCCTGATTCCGAAACCAGACAAAGACACTTCAAAGAAGGAAAACTACAGACCAATATCTCTAATGAACCTTGACGCAAAAATCCTCAATAAAATTCTGGCGAATCGGATTCAAATACATATCAAAAAAATTATACATCATGATCAAGTAGGATTCATCCCTGGGATGCAAGGCTGGTTTAATATACGGAAATCAATAAATGTTATTCACCACATCAATAGACTTAAAAATAAGAACCATATGATCATCTCAATAGATGCAGAAAAAGCATTCGACAAAGTACAGCATCCCTTTATGTTCAAAACTCTAGAAAAATTAGGGATAACTGGATCATACCTCAACATTGTAAAAGCAATCTATGATAAGCCACAGGCCAGCATCATTCTGAATGGAGAAAAATTGAAGGCATTCCCTCTAAGATCTGGTACAAGACAGGGATGCCCTCTCTCACCACTTCTGTTCAACATAGTCCTCGAAACACTGGCCAGAGCAATTAGACAGTCAAAAGAAATTAAAGGCATAAAAATAGGAAAAGAAGAACTTAAATTATCACTATTTGCAGATGATATGATTCTATACCTAGCAGACCCAAAAGGGTCTACAAAGAAGCTATTAGAGCTAATAAATGAATTCAGCAAAGTGGCAGGATATAAGATCAACACGCATAAATCAAAGGCATTCCTGTATATCAGCGACAAATCCTCTGAAACGGAAATGAGGACAACTACTCCATTCACAATATCCCCCCAAAAAATAAAATACTTGGGAATCAACCTAACAAAAGAGGTGAAAGATTTATACAAGGAAAATTACAGAACCCTAAAGAAAGATATAGAAGAAGACCTTAGAAGATGGAAAAATATACCCTGCTCATGGATAGGCAGAACCAACATCATCAAGATGGCGATATTACCAAAAGTTCTCTATAAGTTTAATGCAATGCCAATCAAAATCCCAGCAGCATTTCTTGTAGAAATAGATAAAAGAATCATGAAATTCATATGGAATAATAAAAGACCCAGAATAGCAAAAACAATGCTAAGCAGGAAGTGTGAATCAGGCGGTATAGCGATACCAGACTTCAAACTATACTACAGAGCAATAGTAACTAAAACAGCATGGTACTGGTACCAAAACAGGAGGGTGGACCAATGGTACAGAATAGAGGACACAGTAACCAACCCACAAAACTACAACTATCTTATATTTGATAAAGGGTCTAAAAGCATGCAATAGAGGAAGGATAGCATCTTCAACAAATGGTGCTGGGAAAACTGGAAATCCATTTGCATCAAAATGAGTCTGAATCCCTATCTCTCTCCATGCACAAAAGTTAACTCAAAATGGATCAAGGAGCTTGATATTAAATCAGAGACATGGCATCTGATAGAAGAGAAAGTAGGGTATGATCTACATACTGTGGGATCGGGCTCCAAATTCCTCAATAGGACACCCATAGCGCAAAAGTTAACAACTAGAATCAACAAATGGGACTTACTCAAACTGAAAAGTTTTTTCTCAGCAAAAGAAACAATAAGAGAGATAAACAGGGAGCCTACATCCTGGGAACAAATCTTTACTCCACACACTTCAGATAGAGCCCTAATAACCAGAATATACAAAGAACTCAAAAAATTAGACAATAAGATAACAAATAACCCAATCAATAAATGGGCCAAGGACCTGAACAGACACTTCTCAGAGGAGGACATACAATCAATCAATAAGTACATGAAAAAATGCTCACCATCACTAGCAGTCAGAGAAATGCAAATCAAAACTACCCTAAGATACCATCTCACCCCAGTAAGATTGGCAGCCATTAGACAGTCAAACAACAATAAGTGCTGGAGAGGATGCGGGGAAAAGGGCACTCTTGTTCATTGCTGGTGGGACTGCAAATTGGTGCAGCCAATTTGGAAAGCAGTATGGAGATTTCTTGGAAAGCTGGGAATGGAACCACCATTTGACCCAGCTATTCCCCTTCTCGGTCTATTCCCCAAAGACCTAATAAGAGCATGCTACAGGGACACTGCTACATCGATGTTCATAGCAGCACAATTCACGATAGCAAGATTGTGGAATCAGCCTAGATGCCCTTCAATAGATGAATGGATAAAAAAATGTGGCATTTATACACAATGGAGTATTACTCTGCATTAAGAAATGACAAAATCATAGAATTTGGAGGGAAATGGATGGCATTAGAGCAGATTATGCTAAGTGAAGCTAGTCAATCTTTAAAAAATAAATACCAAATGACCCCTTTGATATAAGGGGAGTAAACAAGGACAGGGTAGGGACGAAAGTTTGAGAAGAAGATTTACATTAAACAGGGATGAGAGGTGGGAGGGAAAGGGAGTGAGAAGGGAAACCGCATGGAAATGGAAGGCGATCCTCAGGGTTATACAAAATGACATATAAGAGGAAAGGAGGGGTAAGACAAAATAATACAAATCGAAGAAATGTTTTACAGTAGAAGGGGTAGTGAGAGAAAAGGGGAGGGGAGGGGAGGGGAGGGGGGATAGTAGAGAATAGGACAGACAGCAGAATGCATCAGACACTAGAAAGGCAATTTGTCAATCAATGGAAGGGTAACTGATGTGATACAGCATTCTGTATAAGGGTTAAAATTGGGAGTTCCTAACCCACTTGAATCAAACTGTGAAATATGATGTATTAAGAACTATGTAATGTTTTGAACTACCAACAATAAAAAAAAAGAATAAAAAAAAATAATGCTAACTTTATAGTGATGGTCAGGGTGATCATGTGTCATCATTTCATAATGTGTACATAGGTGTGTATATCAAATCAATGCTTTATACACCTTCAAATTTATTGTATAGTTGGTCTATTTTCCCTGAAAGATTCTGGACAAATAAATGAATTAATAAATGAGTAACTTACAAGAACTCTGAAAGAATAACAAGAGTCTTGTCGTTTGTACCACAACCCAGATTTTTACCATGAACCTTTCCACCCTTTCAGCTCTGTTATGGAAACTCTCATATTGTCATATACAGTTCAGAAGATAAGAGCTTCCAGTTTTCATTCTGTGGCAACAACCCCTGCCCAGTAGAGGCAGGCTGTCAGTATTTTCCAACCTGCTCAAAGCTCATCCACAAACACATCTTTAAGAAGACTGTTTTTTCTTTATTTTACCCAGTCTCCACTAATAGCACAGAAGCCCTACTGTAGGCACAGCAAGCTGAGAGTATTGGGGTTTGATATTCCTGTCCCAGCTTCTTGCTCATAGAATGGAAGTTGCACACCAAGAGGACCAAGCCAAAAAAAACCCAGAGATACAGCCACCTATCCTCAATGTCTACTCATAGAGTAGAGGTCACATTCAGTGAAAGCAATTTCCCATCCAAGCACCAGTGCTGATTTCTGCTCAAAGAGAAAGGCAGATTGTAGGAGGAGAAAGTCTGTGAATCTACCTGAGGATATTGATATTGTTTGGGACAGCATTAAGAGAACTCCACGCCTAATGATTTTGTCAAGAACAGTGGAACTCTGGATGGAGAGCAATTACAAGGAACCTGGAAGATTCAAGATGCAAGTAACATAGCAGAGACATTATGAGAAACTATGAGACTCTGTTCTGGGTATAGACAGATCATGCATGTGCATTTGACTGCACATGCATTTAGGAACAATTAAAGCAAGTATTGAAGATATTCCCTGGTCACACAGATCCATCAACACAAAAGACGTAACAAGAATAATTTTAGGAGAGGAATAGTTTATTTGGGCATCACAGTTTCAGATGTCTCCGTGCATAGACAGCAGACTCTATTGCTCTGAGCCCAAAATGAGGCAAAAAAATCATGACACAAAGATGTGCTTGGGATCATGACAGTCAGGAAGCAGGGGTAGGAGAGACACGCAGAGACGAAATATATATGCTAAAGGCATATATATACACATGCTAAAGGCATGCCCCCAGTAATCCACCTCCTCTAGCTACTTTGTACCTGCCTAAATTTACCTCCCAGTTAATCTATTCAAGTGGATTAATGCACAGATTAGGTTAAGGCTCTCATAAAAACAATCATTTCACCTCTGAACTTCTTTGCATTGTCTCACACATGAGCTTTTGGGGGACATCACATATCCAAACCTAAGCTTTTGGGGTAACATCACATATTCTATCCCTGACCCCCAAAATATCATGACAATCTCACAATACAAAATACATTTAGTCAATTTTAAAGAATCTCCATAGTCTTAGCAGCTCCAGTATTACCCAAAAGTCCAAGTCCAAAATCTTCTGTGAGATTTAAGACTGAGATGGGTGCTATCTTGCCAATTTTCAAGATGCTCAATGGTCATGTTTTCTATTTCTGGGTAAAATATTTAGTGTTTCTTTAGTGGCTATAATCTCTTTAACAACCATAATTTACTTAACCTCAGGTTTACTTACACTTTTCTGGCAAACCTCTATATTATTCAGATCTTTATGCTCTGTTTTCTTCTCCTGATTATTATAGTAAACTTGGTTAAAAGAATCCAGCAATATCATATCACTACTAGAATGTTGTGATTCCCTGTAATTTCCTTCACCAGATTAATTAGTCCATCATCTTTACATTCAGACTCATATAAAAGTCTCAGCACATAAGCAAAATGTAGACAACTTCTTAACCAGAAATAACATGAATGGCTTCTAGTTCAATTTTCAATAGAGTCTTTTATTTCCTATGAAATTTCATGAGTCTAGTCTTTATTGTCCACAATCTTATTGGCATTTTTGTCTTCTGAGCTCCCACAAAAAAATGCACATTAAGTTCTACTTAAAACTTTCTAAAGCTTTTCCAGCTTTTATCTCTAAACTTTTCAAAATTCCTCCCACTACAAACGAGTAGCCAAAACTTCTTTGGTCAGCAACAACCCTACCTCTTGGTGCCAATTTCTCTTTTAGTCAGCTTTTGCATCACTGTGACCAAAAGACCTGACAAGAGCAACACAGAGCAGGAAAAGTTTATCTGGGGGCTCAAAGTTTCAGAGGTCCCAGTCCACAAATAACCAGCTTCTTAGCTTATGGTCTAAAGTGAGACACAGTATCACAATGAAGAGTATGTAGAAAAATGTAGCTTGGGATGTGGCAAACATCTGCTTAACAAGGCCAAAATATATACCCCAAAGGCATATCCCCAGTGCCCTACCTTGTCTAGCCACAACCTATCTGCCCACATTACTAGCCTATTAAACCCTATATCAAGTGAGTAATGTACTAATTAGGCTTAGGGTGTCATAATCCAATCATTTCAGCTCTCAATTTTCTAGCGCTGTCTCACACATGAGTTTTGGAGGACACCTTATACCTAAACCATAATAGGATACACTGATAAAAAAATGGAAAATCTGGAATTAAAAAGTAAAATAAATAAATAAATATTCATTATAGGGTTACAACAGTAGATTTGAACTGGCAGAAGTAAAGAGTTTGTGGTTACCTCAAGAGTGATAATGTAACCTTAAGGATAAAGAAGAAAAGAATAAACAGAAAAATGAACAGGGATCTAGATAAATATGAGACATTATTGATTATACCAAGTTCCCCTTAATAGGAATAACAGAAGATGAGAAAGGGTAAAGGGAAAGAAAAATAGTCAAAGAAATTATACCTAAAAGCTTCCCAAATTTAATGGAATAGCTAATGTAGGCACTGAAGACAGAAAACATACTATAAATAATATTAAATGCAAAGAGATCCGCAGCTAAATTCTGATGGTCAGAAGGTTGAAAGCCAAAGATGAAGAGAGATCCTTAAAAGTAGCAGCAGGAGAACAACTCATCAAGTAACAGAACTTCAATAAAAATAACAGTTGACCTATCAGAACTGATAGAAGTCACAAGATACTAGGATGACATGGTCAAATAATGAAATTAAAAATCTATCGACCAACAATTTTTACTCAGCAAAAACTGACAGAATGGAAAGGAGAAATAGGTAATTCAATGATGGTGATAGGATTGCTAGGCAGAAGATCAATAAAGACATAGAAAACCTGACTAATATGATATACCAACTAGACCTAACAGGTATCTATAGAGTAACCTACCCAATCACTGCTGAACACATTCTTTTAAAGTACACATGGACCATGCCCTGGGATGGGCTGCTGGCCAAGCCATAAACCAAACCACAATAAATTTAAAATAAATAAGATCCTACAAAATATATCCTCTAAAATCAATGAAAAGAAATTAGAAATAAAAAATTAATAAATTGGAAGATATATAAATATATAGAAAATAAACATAGTCCTAAATAATTGATATATCAGAAAGGTTACTAAAAGCAAAGTTAGGAACTACTTTCAATTTAAATGAAAACATAAATACAAAAATTTATGCAGCTAATAAAGTGCTCAGAAAGAAATACCCATATGTATTAAGAAAAAAAAGAAGAAAGACCTCAGATGACCTAAAATTCTACTTTACAACACTGGAAAATGGTAGAAAACTAAACCTAAATATAGTACAAGGAAGGAAATCATAGAAACTAGGGTGCAAGTTAGTGAAATAGAAAGTATAAAGTTAGTAGAGCAAATTAATGAAACCAAAAGTTGGTAGTTTGAAACAAATTGAAATTAACAAATCTTACTTGACCAAGAAAAAAATATTTTAAAAAATATTAAAATAAAGAGTGAAAGAGGAGACATCAATACCAGCCTTACAGAAATGTAAAGAAGGGAGAAAGTGAGAGACTCAGGGACCACTACCAATGCATTTAATAACTTACGTGAAATGTGCACATTTCCAGAAAAGTGTAAATTACCAAGTTAAATTCCAAACCAGATAAAACATCAAAAGAAGAAAATATTATAGACCTACAATCCCTATGAAAGTATATGCAAGAAATTTCAACAAAATACTAGTAAACCAAATCTGACAATATATAAAAATGTTAATACTCCATGACAACGGTGGGCTTTATTGTAGGAATGCAAAGTTGGTTCACCATTTGATAATTCACTAGTGTTAATAATATAATAAAAGGAAAATATGCTCATCTGAATAGATGCAGAGAAAAAAACATTTATAAAGTGACAATATATAATACCTTTTCATCATTAAAAAGCTCAATCAATCAAGAGAATGAATCCTTAATACTTGAGAAAGAGGAACCATACCAAATCTATAGATGACAACATACTCAAAAGTGAAAACTTGAATACATGTCTTCTAAGGTCAGGAAAAAGAGAAAAATATATGCTTGTTTCATTTTTAGCTTTTCCATTTATACTCAACATTGTTCTGGAAATTCCAGTCAGGTCAACTAAGCAAGAAAAAAATGTAAATAATTTGATGAAACAAAGGGGAAGAAGGTAGGAGGAGGGGGCATGGGGGCAGGAAAGATGGTAGAATGAAATGGACATCATTATCCTAGGTGCATGAATGACTGCACATATGGTGCAACGCTACATCATGTACAACCAGAGAAATGAAAAGTTTTGCTGCAATTATGTACAATGAATCAAAATGCATTCTTCTGTCATATACATCTAATCAAAATAAATATTTTTTTTTAAAAAGGCATCTACATGGCAGTGATCTTACGTATGAAAAATTCTAAGGATTACAGAAAAATCCTATTAGAACTTACACATGAGCTTTCAAGACACAAGATCAACATAAAAAAAAATCAATGTATCTCTGTATGCCAGGAATGAACATTCTAAAAAGAAAACGAAGACATCATTCAAATTCAGAATATCATTACAATAAATATTGTGTAGAATAAACTTAAAGACATAAAAAGTTGTACAGCAAAGGCTATAAAACATCATTGGAAGAAAGAAGACCTAAACATGAAATTCTAGGTTCCATGGATTGGAGAATTTAATGTTGTTAAATGGCAATATTCCCAAATTGACACACATATGCAACTCAATTGCTATTAAAATTTCAGTTGACTTCGCAGAAACTGACAAGAAATTATGTAAATTCTTTTAGATGTGCTAAGGCTCTCAAGGACATTTAGTTTGTGGGTAGAATTGTTTTTTGTGTGACTATAAGATCAAGATCCCATTTTCACAGTGATTGTCAGGTGAGGGCCACACTGCACACCTAGAAGCCTCTCTTTGATCCTTGCATTTATCCCAGAATCAGCAGTGGTATATAGGATCTTTCTCACATTACATCTGTTCTACTTCTCACCTCTCTGACTTCTCTGTCTTCCTCTTTCACGTTTAAGGGTTCCTCTGCTTCCATTAGTCCACCAGAAAAATATAGACTAACTTTCCTATTTTGAAGTCATATTAACAAACCAATTTCCTCTGTAAAATATCTTCAAAGCAGAACTTACATTAGTATTTGATTGTTTACCAAGGAATAGGATTTTGGGGGAATATCTTTAATATTCTGCCTTAATCTCTACTGGATGATTAAATTATCTTAGAAGATTTTGCTGAATGTAGAGCAATATCCCTTTTTTTCTGACCAGCATTTAAAAATAACTTAGATTTTTAGATAGTCCAATAAATATTTTTAAATTAGATCTATTTTATTTTGCAGTGTTGTTTATTTTTTGCTTATATTAATTCTTGAAAATATTTCTTGATTTCACAAGGGATCTTAAACATTAGTTAAAAATGGATTTTCTAGACTTGTGTGAGAGACATGAGACTAAAGTATTTTTTTAAATGCTACACAAGCACTAAGTCATAGTTAGATGAATTGATTTTGGGAAACCAGCAGTGGACATTGCCCAAATAGTATATTTTTTTCTCTTCCATTTTTTATGTACGTTGCACATTTGTTCTCCTGAATTTGGATATGCACATTTTAGGTACTGTGGAGGGACATGGGTTCTTACACAGAAGAGCATAATCTGTTAATAGGGATGAAAGAAGGAGAAAACTAGATGTAGAAAACCAAATGTTCTCAATAGACTGATATTCAGAGTGGTTAGCCACATTCACAGCTACTTTCCTTGTGTACATGTATCCATTCTCTCTCTCTCTCTCTCTCTCTCTCTCTCTCTCTCTGTATATATATATATATAATTATATTAATATTATATTAATATTATTAATATTGATATTAATTAATATTAATATAATTATATATTTAATTTAAATTATATAATTAAATTATACATTATAATTAAATTATACATTATAATTATAATTAAATATATATATATATATATGTAGAGAGAGAGAGAGAGAGAGAGAGAGAATTTTTTTTTTTGTCAGGTATTGAGGTGCTCTACCATTGAGTTACATCCCCAGCCCTTTTTATTTGAGACTGAGTCTCACTGACTTGCCCAGGCTGATCCTCCTGCCTCAGCTACCACATAACTAGGTTTATAGACATGCCCACTGCTCCCAGATCACCTTGGTACATTTTAAAAATAAATTCTACAATTTTATTCAATCTATTGTTAATATACTTTGTTCCTTTCCCCTAAGAAAACCTTAACCAAGGCAATCTAGAATGTGTCAACTTCTAGCTAATCACTACTCCATCTTCTGGCTAAGATTAAGTATTACTTCTGGTCAAATGCATGCCATAAATGTGTAATGAAAAGTAATTCAATATTTTATTCTAACTTTTAAAAAATTTTATTGACTTATTACTTGGGGGTACCAATATAAAATAATATATGTATGAAAAAGTGTAGATGTTTGTGAATTAGAAGTAAAAATAATAGGTTGGTTTTTTCAATGGAAATTAATTTTTAATAATTTTGAGATTTCAATTGTTTCAGTAAATAGAAATCAATGGGCAGAAACAACCAGGATTATAAGTGATGTAACAAAGTGGATGTTTATCCTTATACCCACTTACTTGGAGTACTCAAGAACTATCCTCACATGCTCTTCATAATTTGTCTTCTGTGTGGTAAAAGTACCAATCACCTAGATATAAATGGAAATGCTAATTAAGTGTGTGGTGAAAGTCACCAATACATCAGTGAATCCTGCGAGAGATCCCTGGTCAGCTCACAGGTCATGGTAAAATAAATGGATGAGTAATAGGAAATCACTAGTCCAAAATCATTAGTCCAAAAAGCCTGAAGCAAACTCCAATCCAACCTAGGCAGTTTAATATAATAGTTAATCTGGAAATAGGCAGAATATTATTCAGATTTCATTTTTTAATGGAGGCAGTTTGAAGCACTAGAGATCCTCTAATACA